>NW_026511490.1:0-56196 GCF_027579735.1 Bombina bombina
AAACAGAGAAGGAGTTTGCCGAAAATCCTTAGTTGCCTGTAAGTAGAACTTCAGGGCACGGACCACGTCTAAATTATGCAAAAGACGTTCCTTCTTTGAAGAAGGATTAGGACATAATGATGGAACAACAATCTCTTGATTGATATTCCTGTTAGAAACAACCTTAGGTAAAAACCCAGGTTTAGTACGCAAGACTACCTTGTCTGAATGAAAGACCAGATAAGGAGAATCACAATGTAAGGCAGATAACTCAGAAACTCTTCGAGCCGAGGAAATAGCCATCAAAAACAGAACTTTCCAAGATAAAAGCTTAATATCAATGGAATGAAGGGGTTCAAACGGAACACCCTGAAGAACTTTAAGAACCAAGTTTAAGCTCCACGGAGGAGCAACAGTCTTAAACACAGGCTTAATCCTGGCCAAAGCCTGACAAAAAACCTGGACGTCTGGATTCTCTGCCAGACGCTTGTGTAAAAGAATAGACAGAGCAGAAATCTGTCCCTTGGATTCACACCAATATAAATATTTACGCCATATCTTATGGTAAATTTTTCTGGTCACAGGTTTCCGAGCCTGTATTAATGTATCAATAACCGACTCCGAGAAACCACGCTTCGATAGAATCAAGCGTTCAATCTCCATGCAGTCAGCCTCAGAGAAATTAGATTTGGATGGTTGAAAGGACCCTGAATTAGAAGGTCCTGCCTCAGAGGCAGAGACCATGGTGGACAGGACGACATGTCCACTAGGTCTGCATACCAGGTCCTGCGTGGCCACGCAGGCGCTATCAGAATCACCGATGCTCTCTCCTGTTTGATCTTGGCAATCAGTCGAGGCAGTAACGGAAAAGGTGGAAACACATAAGCCATGTTGAAAACCCAAGGGGCTGCTAGTGCATCTATCAGCACCGCTCCCGGGTCCCTGGACCTGGATCCGTAGCACGGAAGCTTGGCATTCTGGCGAGATGCCATGAGATCCAGTTCCGGTTTGCCCCAACGAAGAATTAGTTGAGCAAATATCTCCGGATGAAGTTCCCACTCCCCCGGATGAAAAGTCTGGCGACTTAGAAAGTCCGCCTCCCAGTTCTCCACGCCTGGGATGTAGATCGCTGACAGGTGGCAAGAGTGAGACTCTGCCCAGCGAATTATCTTTGAGACTTCTAACATCGCTAGGGAACTCCTGGTTCCTCCTTGATGATTGATGTAAGCTACAGTCGTGATGTTGTCCGACTGAAACCTTATGAACCTCAGTGTTGCTAACTGAGGCCAAGCTAGGAGAGCATTGAATATTGCTCTTAATCCCAGAATGTTTATTGGAAGGAGTTTCTCCTCCTGAGTCCACGATCCCTGAGCCTTTAGGGAATTCCAGACTGCGCCCCAGCCTAGTAAGCTGGCATCTGTTGTTACAATCGTCCAATCTGGTCTGTGAAAGGTCATTCCTTTGGACAGATGAACCCGAGACAACCACCAGAGAAGAGAATCCCTGGTCTCCTGGTCCAGATACAGTAAAGGGGACAGATCTGAGTAATCCCCATTCCACTGACTTAGCATGCATAATTGCAGCGGTCTGAGATGCAGGCGCGCAAATGGCACTATGTCCATTGCCGCGACCATTAAGCCGATTACTTCCATGCACTGAGCTACTGATGGGCTTGGAATGGAATGAAGGACACGGCAAGCATTTAGAAGTTTTGATAACCTGGACTCCGTCAGGTAAATCTTCATCTCTACAGAATCTATAAGAGTCCCTAGGAAGGGGACCCTTGTGAGTGGAAACAGAGAACTCTTTTCCATGTTCACTTTCCACCCATGCGACCTCAGAAATGCTAGAACTATCTCTGTATGAGACTTTGCATTTTGAAAACTTGACGCTTGTATCAGAATGTCGTCTAGGTACGGAGCCACCGCAATGCCTCGCGGTCTTAGTACCGCCAGAAGCGAACCCAGAATCTTTGTAAAAATTCTCGGAGCCGTAGCTAACCCGAAGGGAAGAGCTACAAACTGGTAATGCCTGTCTAGAAAGGCAAACCTTAGGTACCGATAATGATCTTTGTGAATCGGTATGTGAAGGTAGGCATCCTTTAAGTCCACTGTGGTCATATATTGACCCTCTTGGATCATGGGTAGGATGGTTCGAATGGTTTCCATCTTGAACGATGGAACCCTTAGGAATTTGTTTAAGATTTTTAAGTCTAAGATTGGTCTGAAGGTTCCCTCTTTTTTGGGAACCACAAACAGATTTGAGTAAAACCCTTGCCCTTGTTCCGTTCGCGGAACTGGGTGGATCACTCCCATCACTAAGAGGTCTTGTACACATTGTAGAAATGCCTCTTTCTTTACTAGGTTTGTTGATAACCTTGACAGATGAAACCTCCCTTGTGGAGGAGAAGTTTTGAAATCCAGAAGGTATCCCTGAGATATAATCTCCAACGTCCAGGGATCCTGTACATCTCTTGCCCAAGCCTGGGCAAAGAGAGAAAGTCTGCCCCCCACTAGATCCGTCTCCGGAAAGGGGGCCCTGTCTTCATGCTGTCTTAGGGGCGGAAGTAGGCTTTCTGGCCTGCTTGCCCTTGTTCCATGACTGGTTGCCTTTCCAACCTTGTCTGTAACGAGCAGTAGTTCCTTCCTGTATTGGAGCGGAGGAAGTTGATGCTGCTCCTGCCTTGAAATTACGAAAGGCACGAAAATTAGACTGTTTGGCCTTTGATTTGGCCCTGTCCTGAGGAAGGGAGTGGCCCTTACCTCCCGTAATGTCAGCAATAATTTCCTTCAAGCCGGGCCTGAATAAGGTCTGCCCTTTGAAAGGAATATTCAGTAGTTTAGATTTAGAAGTTACATCTGCTGACCAGGATTTAAGCCATAGCGCTCTGCGCGCCTGTATGGCGAATCCGGAATTCTTAGCCGTAAGTTTGGTTAAATGCACTACGGCATCCGAAACAAACGCATTAGCTAGCTTAAGCGTTCTAAGCTTGCTCAAAGTCTCATCCAATGGTGCTGTGCGAATCGCCTCTTCCAGAGACTCAAACCAGAATGCCGCTGCAGCAGTGACAGGCGCAATGCATGCAAGAGGCTGTAATATAAAACCTTGTTGAACAAACATTTTCTTAAGGTAACCCTCTAATTTTTTATCCATTGGATCTGAGAAAGCACAACTATCCTCCACCGGGATAGTGGTACGCTTGGCTAAAGTAGAAACTGCTCCCTCCACCTTAGGGACCGTCTGCCATAAGTCTCGTGTGGCAGCGTTTATAGGGAACATTTTTCTAAATATCGGAGGAGGGGAAAAGGGCACACCAGGTCTATCCCACTCCTTGCTAATAATTTCTGTAAGCCTTTTTGGTATAGGAAAAACGTCAGTACACACCGGTACCGCATAGTATTTATCCAGCCTACATAATTTCTCTGGGATTGCCACCGTGTCACAATCATTCAGAGCCGCTAACACCTCCCCTAGCAACACGCGGAGGTTCTCAAGCTTAAATTTAAAATTTGAAATTTCTGAATCCGGTCTCCCCGAATCAGAACCGTCACCCACAGAATGAAGCTCTCCGTCCTCATGTTCTGCAAATTGTGACGCAGTCTCAGACATGGCTCTCGTGTCATCGGCGCGCTCTGTCCTTAACCCAGAGCTATCGCGCTTGCCTCTTAACTCGGGCATATTGTATAATACTTCTTTCATAACATTAGCCATATCATGTAAAGTGATTTGTAAGTGCCTTGATGTACTTGGCGTCTCAATCTCACGCACCTCCCGAGCGGGAGACGAAGGTACTGACACGTGAGGAGAGTTAGACGGCATAACTTCCCCCTCGTTGTCTGGTGATAATTTCTTTATCGGTACAGATTGACTTTTATTCAAAGTAATATCAATACAATTGGTACAAATATTTCTATTGGGCTCCACATCGGCTTTTGAACATAATGAACAAGCAGATTCCTCTGTATCAGACATGTTTAAACAGACTAGCAATGAAGCTAGCAAGCTTGGAAATTACTTTCAATAAGTTTACAAGCAATATAAAAAACGCTGCAGCGCTTTTAAAAAACACAGTTGAATTAACAAAGAACTAATTCAGTTATAGTCAACAATTCTTAACGGTAAATGTATTAATTAGCAGAGGATTGCACCCATTAGCAAAAGGATGATTAACCCCTCAATACCCAAAAACGGATATCAAATTAAGATTTAACGCTTTTATCACAGTCAAACACACTGTCACAGGTCTGCTGTGACTGATTACCTCCCTCAAAAACGAATTTTGAAGACCCCTGAGCTCTCTAGAGACGTCCTGGATCAAGGAGGAAGAAGCAGGAAGACTGTGCTAGAATTTTAACTGCGCAACAAGGCGCTAAAAAAAAAAAAAGGCCCCTCCCACTCATATAACGGTTTCTATGCAGAAAAATACGTTAGCCATGTGGAAAAAAATCATGCCCAAAAAGGATTTATCACCAAAATACCTCACAAAACGAATAACATGCCAGTAAACGTTTTAAAAACAAACTTTTTCAATGTCATGCAAAGTTATCACTAAGCCTGCTACCAGTCGCTTCTACTGCAGATAAGGCTTAAGCATTATTTCAGTATTAACAGTATTTTCTCAGTCAAATTCTAGTCCCTAGAAAATAACTCAACTGTGCATACATTTATCAGCCTGATACCAGTCGCTTCTACTGCATTTAAGGCTGTACTTACATCATGTGGGTAACAGCAGTGTTTTCTTAGTCAATTCCATTCCCAGAAAATATTGTACTGCACATACCTCATTTGCGGGGGACCCCGCATGCTATTCCCATTTTCTGAAGTTACCCCACTCCTCAGAATGTCGAGAACAGCCAGTGGATCTTAGTTACGCCTGCTAAGATCATAGAAAAACGCAGGCAGATTCTTCTTCCAAATACTGCCTGAGATAGAAAAACAGCACACTCCGGTGCCATTTAAAATAACAAACTTTTGATTGAAGAATAATTAAGTAAAAACTCCAACTCCTCTCGCGACCTCCTTCTTTGTTGAGGGTTGCAAGAGAATGACTGGGTATGACATGTGAGGGGAGGAGCTATATAGCAGCTCTGCTTGGGTGATCCTCTTGCAACTTCCTGTTGGGAAGGAGAATATATCCCATAAGTAATGGATGACCCGTGGACTGAACACACTTAACAAGAGAAATCCACCTCCCAGTTCTCTACACCTGGGATATCGCTGACAGTGAGTCTCTGCCCAGCGAATTATCTTGGAGACTTCTGACATCGCTAGGGAACTCCTGGTTCCCCCTTGATGGTTGATGTAAGCCACAGTCGTGATGTTGTCCGACTGAAATCTGATGAACCTCAATGTTGCTAGCTGAGGCCAAGCCAGAAGAGCATTGAATATTGCTCTTAACTCCAGAATATTTATTGGGAGGAGTTTCTCCTCCTGAGTCCATGAACCCTGAGCCTTCAGGGAGTTTCCAGACTGCACCCCAACCTAGAAGGCTGGCATCTGTTACAATTGTCCAATCTGGTCTGCGAAAGGTCATACCCTTGGACAGATGGGCCCGAGATAACCACCAGAGAAGAGAATCTCTGGTTTCCTGAGCATGCATAATTGCAGCGGTCTGAGATGCAGGCGCGCGAATGGCACTATGTCCACCGCCGCTACCATTAAGCCGATTACTTCCATGCACTGAGCCACCGTGGGGCGCGGAATGGAGTGAAGAACACGGCAAGCATTTAGAAGTTTTGATAACCTGGACTCCGTTTTATTTCTACAGAATCTATTAGAGTCCCTAGGAAGGAAACCCTTGTGAGAGGAGATAGAGAACTCTTTTCTTCGTTCACTTTCCACCCATGCGACCTCAGGAATGCCAGAACTATCTCTGTATGAGATTTGGCAATTTAAAAGCTTGACGCCTGTATCAGGATGTCGTCCAGTTAAGGAGCCACCGCTATGCCTCGCGGTCTTAGGACCGCCAGAAGTGAGCCCAGAACCTTTGTAAAAATTCTTGGGGCTGTAGCCAACCTGAATGTAAGAGCTACAAATTGGTAATGCCTGTCTAGAAAGGCAAACCTCAGGAACTGATGATGATTCTTGTGAATCTGAATGTGAAGGTAGGCATCCTTTAAGTCCACTGTGGTCATGTACTGACCCTCTTGGATCATGGGTAAAATGGTTCGAATAGTTTCCATCTTGAATGACAGAACTCTGAGGAATTTGTTTAGGATCTTTAAATCCAAGATTGGTCTGAAGGTTCCCTCTTTTTTGGGAACCACAAACAGATTTGAATAAAACCCCTGTCCTTGTTCCGTCCGCGGAACTGGATGGATCACTCTGATTACAAGGAGATCTTGTACGCAGCTTAGGAATGCCTCTTTCTTTATCTGGATTGCAGATAATCTTGAAAGGTGAAATCTCCCTTGTGGAGGAGAAGCTTTGAAATCCAGAAGATATCCCTGAGATATGATCTCCAACGCCCAGGGATACTGAACATCTCTTGCCCACGCATGGGCGAAGAGAGAGAGTCTGCCCCCTACTAGATCCGTTGTCGGATAGGGGGCCGCTCCTTCATGCTGTCTTAGAGGCAGCAGCAGGCTTTCTGGCCTGCTTGCCCTTGTTCCAGGACTGGTTAGGTTTCCAGGCCTGCTTGGATTGAGCAAAAGTTCCCTCTTGTATTGAAGCAGAGGAAGTTGATGCTGCACCTGCCTTGAAATTTCGAAAGGCACGAAAATTAGACTGTTTGGCCTTTGATTTGGCCCTGTCCTGAGGAAGGGTATGACCCTTACCTCCAGTAATGTCAGCAATAATTTCTTTCAAACCAGGCCCGAATAAGGTCTGCCCCTTGAAAGGAATGTTGAGTAATTTAGACTTTGAAGTCACATCAGCTGACCAGGATTTGAGCCATAGCGCCCTACGCGCCTGGATGGCGAATCCGGAATTCTTAGCCGTTAGTTTAGTCAAATGAACAATGGCATCAGAAACAAATGAGTTAGCTAGCTTAAGAGTTCTAAGCTTGTCAACAATTTCAGTCAATGGAGCTGTATGGATGGCCTCTTCCAGGGCCTCCAAACCAGAATGCCGCCGCAGCAGTGACAGGCGCAATGCATGCAAGGGGCTGTAAAATAAAACCTTGTTGAATAAACATTTTCTTAAGGTAACCCTCTAATTTTTTTATCCATTGGATCTGAAAAACCGGGATAGTGGTACGCTTTGCTAAAGTAGAAACTGCTCCCTCCACCTTAGGGACAGTCTGCCATAAGTCCCGTGTAGTGGCATCTATTGGAAACATTTTTCTAAATATAGGAGGTGGGGAAAAGGGCACACCGGGCCTATCCCACTCCTTACTAATAATTTCTGTAAGCCTTTTAGGTATTGGAAAAACATAATTTATGTAAGAACTTACCTGATAAATTCATTTCTTTCATATTAGCAAGAGTCCATGAGCTAGTGACGTATGGGATATACATTCCTACCAGGAAGGGCAAAGTTTCCCAAACCTTAAAATGCCTATAAATACACCCCTCACCACACCCACAAATCAGTTTAACGAATAGCCAAGAAGTGGGGTGATAAGAAAAAAGTGCGAAAGCATAAAAAATAAGGAATTGGAATAATTGTGCTTTATACAAAAAAATCATAACCACCACAAAAAAAGGGTGGGCCTCATGGACTCTTGCTAATATGAAAGAAATGAATTTATCAGGTAAGTTCTTACATAAATTATGTTTTCTTTCATGTAATTAGCAAGAGTCCATGAGCTAGTGACGTATGGGATAATGACTACCCAAGATGTGTATCTTTCCACGCAAGAGTCACTAGAGAGGGAGGGATAAAATAAAGACAGCCAATTCCTGCTGAAAATAATCCACACCCAAAATAAAGTTTAATGAAAACATAAGCAGAAGATTCAAACTGAAACCGCTGCCTGAAGTACTTTTCTACCAAAAACTGCTTCAGAAGAAGAAAACACATCAAAATGGTAGAATTTAGTAAAAATATGCAAAGAGGACCAAGTTGCTGCTTTGCAAATCTGATCAATCGAAGCTTCATTCCTAAACGCCCAGGAAGTAGAAACTGACCTAGTAGAATGAGCTGTAATCCTTTGAGGCGGAGTTTTACCCGACTCGACATAGGCATGATGAATTAAAGATTTCAACCAAGATGCCAAAGAAATGGCAGAAGCTTTCTGGCCTTTTCTAGAACCGGAAAAGATGACAAATAGACTAGAAGTCTTTCGGAAAGACTTAGTAGCTTCAACATAATATTTCAAAGCTCTAACAACATCCAAAGAATGCAATGATTTCTCCTAAGAATTCTTAGGATTAGGACAGAATGAAGGAACCACTATTTGTCTACTAATGTTGTTAGAATTCACAACCTTAGGTAAAAATTCAAAAGAAGTTCGCAACACCGCCTTATCCTGATGAAAAATCAGAAAAGGAGACTCACAAGAAAGAGCAGATAATTCAGAGACTCTTCTGGCAGAAGAGATGGCCAAAAGAAACAAAACTTTCCAAGAAAGAAGTTTAATGTCCAATGAATGCATGGGTTCAAAAGGAGGAGCTAGAAGAGCCCCCAGAACCAAATTCAAACTCCAAGGAGGAGAAATTGACTTAATGACAGGTTTTATACGAACCAAGTCTTGTACAAAACAATGAAAATCAGGAAGATTAGCAATCTTTCTGTGAAAAAGAACAGAAAGAGCAGAGATTTGTCCTGTCAAGGAACTTGCGGACAAACCTTTATCTAAACCATCCTGAAGAAACTGTAAAATTCGCGGAATTCTAAAAGAATGCCAGGAATAATGATGAGAAGACACCAAGAAATATAAGTCTTCCAGACTCTATAATATATCTCTCTAGATACAGATTTACGAGCCTGTAACATAGTATTAATCACAGAGTCAGAGAAACCTCTTTGACCAAGAATCAAGCGTTCAATCTCCATACCTATAAATTTAAGGATTTGAGATCCTGATGGAAAAAAAGGACCTTGCGACAGAAGGTCTGGTCTTAACAGAAGAGTCCACGGTTGGCAAGAAGCCATCCGAACAAGATCCGTATACCAAAACCTGTGAGGCCATGCTGGAGCTACCAGCAGAACAAACGAGCATTCCTTCAGAATCTTGGAGATTACTCTTGGAAGAAGAACTAGAGGCGGAAAGATATAGGCAGGATGATACTTCCAAGGAAGTGATAATGCATTCACTGCCTCCGCCTGAGGATCCCGGGATCTGAACAGATACCTGGGAAGTTTCTTGTTTAGATGAGAAGCCATCAGATCTATTTCTGGAAGTTCCCACATTTGAACAATCTGAAGAAATACCTCTGGGTGAAGAGACCATTCGCCCGGATGTAACGTTTGGCGACTGAGATAATCCGCTTCCCAATTGTCTATAACTGGTAAATGAACCGCAGAGATTAGACAGGAGCTGGATTCCGCCCAAACCAGAATTCGAGATACTTCTTTCATAGCCAGAGGACTGTGAGTCCCTCCTTGATGATTGATGTATGCCACAGTTGTGACATTGTCTGTCTGAAAACAAATGAACAACTCTCTCTTCAGAAAAAAAAATTTGCGCCAAAAAAGTCAGCGCCAAGAATGACGCAATAAAATGAAGCATTTTCAGCCCCCGCGAGCCTAACAGCCCACAGGGAAAAAGTCAAATTTTTAAGGTAAGAAAAAATGATTGATTCAAATGCATTATCCCAAATATGAAACTGACTGTCTGAAAAATGAGGAATGTTGAACATCCTGAGTCAAGGCAAATAAATGTTTGAATACATATATTTAGAACTTTATAAAAAAGTGCCCAACCATAGCTTAGAGTGTCACAGAAAATAAGACTTACTTACCCCAGGACACTCATCTACATGTTGTAGAAAGCCAAACCAGTGCTGAAACGAAAATCAGCAGAGGTAATGGTATATATATATATATATATAAGAGTATATCGTCGATCTGAAAAGGGAGGTAAGAGATGAATCTCTACGACCGATAACAGAGAACCTATGAAATAGACCCCGTAGAAGGAGATCATTGCATTCAAATAGGTAATACTCTCCTCACATCCCTCTGACATTCACTGCACGCTGAGAGGAAAACCGGGCTCCAACCTGCTGCGGAGCGCATATCAACGTAGAATCTAGCACAAACTTACTTCACCACCTCCATAGGAGGCAAAGTTTGTAAAACTGATTTGTGGGTGTGGTGAGGGGTGTATTTATAGGCATTTTAAAGTTTGGGAAACTTTGCCCCTCCTGGTAGGAATGTATATCCCATACGTCACTAGCTCATGGACTCTTGCTAATTACATGAAAGAAAACATCAGTACTCACCGGCACTGCATAGTATTTATCCAGCCTACACAATTTCTCTGGCACTGCAATTGTGTCACAGTCATTCAGAGCAGCTAATACCTCCCCAAGCAATACACGGAGGTTCTCAAGCTTAAATTTAAAATTAGAAATCTCTGAATCAGGTCTCCCCGATTCAGAGACGTCACCCACAGACTGAAGCTCTCCGTCCTCAGGTTCTGCATATTGTGACGCAGTATCAGACAAGGCTCTTACAGCATCTACGCGCTCTGTATCTCGTCTAACCCAAGAGCTATCGCGCTTGCCTCTCAATTCAGGCAATCTGGATAATACCTCTGACAGGGTATTATTCATGATTGCAGCCATGTCCTGCAAAGTAATCGCTATGGGCGTCCCTGATGTACTTGGCGCCATATTAGCGTGTGTCCCTTGAGCGGGAGGCGAAGGGTCCGACACGTGGGGAGAGTTAGTCGGCATAACTTCCCCCTCGACAGACCCCTCTGGTGACAATTCTTTTATAGATAAAGACTGATCTTTACTGTTTAAGGTGAAATCAATACATTTAGTACACATTCTCCTATGGGGTTCTACCATGGCTTTTAAACATAATGAACAAGTATCCTCTGTTTCAGACATGTTTGTACAGACTAGCAATGAGACTAGCAAGCTTGGAAAACACTTTAAAGCAAGTTAACAAGCAATATAAAAAACGTTACTGTGCCTTTAAGAGAAACAAATTTTGACAAAATTTGAAATAACAGTGAAAAAAGGCAGTTACACTAACAAAATTTTTACAGTGTATGTAACAAGTCAGCAGAGCATTGCACCCACTTGCAAATGGATGATTAACCCCTTAATAACAAAAACAGAATAATAAATGACAAAAACGTTTTTTTAAACACAGTCACAACTGCCACAGTCTACTGTGGTTGTTACCCTCCTCAAACACGACTTTGAAGCCTTTTGAGCCCTTCAGAGATGTCCTGTATCATGCAGAGGGAAGCTGAATGTCTCTGTCAGTATTTTTAGCTGCACAGAAAAGCACTAAAATAGGCCCTTCCCACTCATATTACAACAGTGGAAAGCCTCAGGAAACTGTTTCTAGGCAAAAATCAAGCCAGCCATGTGGAAAAAAACTAGGCCCCAATATGTTTTGTCACCAAACATATATAAAAACGATTAAACATGCCAGCAAACGTTTTATATTGAACTTTTATAAGAGTATGTATCTCTGTTAATAAGCCTGATAGCAGTCGCTATCACTGCATTTAAGGCTTAACTTACATTAATCCGGTATCAGCAGCATTTTTCTAGCAAATTCCATCCCTAGAAAAATATTAACTGCACATACCTTATTGCAGGAATCCTGCACGCCATTCCCCCTCTGAAGTTACCTCACTCCTCAGAATATGTGAGAACGGCAGTGGATCTTAGTTACTTCTGCTAAGATCATAGAAATCACAGGCAGATTCTTCTTCTAATGCTGCCTGAGATGAAACAGTACACTCCGGTACCATTTAAAAATAACAAACTTTTGATTGAAGTTAAAAAACTAACTATAATACACCACTCTCCTCTTACTACGTCCATCTTTGTTGAGAGTTGCAAGAGAATGACTGGATATGGCAGTGAGGGGAGGAGCTATATAGCAGCTCTGCTGTGGGTGATCCTCTTGCAACTTCCTGTTGGGAAGGAGAATATCCCACAAGTAATGGATGATCCGTGGACTGGATACACTTAACAAGAGAAAGAATAGACAAAGCAGAGATCTGTCCCTTTGAGGAACTAGCAGACAATCCTTTCTCCAATCCCTCCTGGAGAAAAGATAATATTCTAGGAATCCTGACCTTACTCCATGAGTAACCCTTGGATTCAAACCAATGAAGATATTTACACCATATCTTATGATAGATTTTCCTGGTGACAGGTTTTCGAGCCTGAATTAAGGTATCAATGACCGACTCAGAAAAACCACGCTTTGATAGAATCAAGCGTTCAATCTCCAAGCAGTCAGACGCAGAGAAATTAGATTTGGATGTTTGAAAGGACCTTGAAGTAGAAGGTCCTGTCTCAGCGGCAGAGTCCATGGTGGAAAGGATGACATGTCCACCAGATCTGCATACCAAGTCCTGCGTGGCCACGCAGGAGTTATCAAAATCACCGAAGCTCTCTCCTGCTTGATCTTGGCAATCAGACGAGGGAGCAGAGGAAACGGTGGAAACACATAAGCCAGGCTGAAGGACCAGGGCACTGCTAGAGCATCTATCAGCACTGCCTAGGGATCCCTGGACCTGGACCCGTAACAAGGAAGCTTGGCGTTCTGACGAGATGCCATGAGATCCAGTTCTGGTTTGCCCCATAGATGAATCAACTGGGCAAATACCTCCGGAGGGAGTTCCCACTCCCCCGGATGAAAAGTCTGCCGACTTAAAAAATCTGCCTTCCAGTTCTCTACTCCTGGGATATGGATAGGTGAGAGATGGCAAGAGTGAACCTCTGCCCATAGAATTATCTTTGAAACCTCCAACATCGCCAGGGGGCTCTTTGTCCGACTGAAATCTGATGAACCTGACCGCAGCTAGCTGTGGCCAAGCCTGAAGAGCATTGAATATCGCTCTTAGTTCCAGAATGTTTATCGGAAGGAGGGCTTCCTCCTGAGTCCACAAACCCTGAGCCTTCAGGCAGTTCCAGACTGCGCCTCAGCCCAGAAGGCTGGCATCTGTCGTCACTATAGTCCATTCTGGCCTGCGGAAGCTCATTCCCCTGGACAGATGGACCCGAGATAGCCACCAGAGAAGAAAATCTCTGGTCTCTTGATCCAGATTTAGCAGAGGGGACAAATCTGTGTAATCCCCATTCCACTGATTGAGCATGCAAAGTTGCAGTGGTCTGAGATGTAGGCGGGCAAACGGAACTATGTCCATTGCTGCTACCATTAAGCCGATTACTTCCATACACTGAGCCACTGACGGCTGAGAAGTGGAATAAAGAGCACGGCAGGAAGTTAGAAGCTTTGACAACCTGACCTCTGTCAGAAAAATCTTCATTTCTACTGAATCTATCAGAGTTCCTAGGAAGGAAACTCTTGTGAGAGGGGAGAGAGAACTCTTTTCACCACATCTCTCTTGATACTTCCTTTCTTGTCGAGAGCTGCAAGAGAATGACTGGGTGTGGCAGTTAAGGGAGGAGCTATATAGACAGCTCTGCTGTGGGTGTCCTCTTGCAGCTTCCTGTTGGGAAGGAGAATATCCCACAAGTAATGGATGAACCCGTGGACTGGATACACCTTTACAAGAGAAAGGGCATGTGTGTGTACCATTTACATGAATCGGAGGGTGAGTGAAAAGAAAAAAGGGCATGTGTGTGTATCATTTACATGAATCGGAGGGTGAGAGAGAAGGGAAGCGAGGGCATGTGTGTTTACCATTCACATGAAGCAGAGGGTGAGAGAGGGCATGCGTGTGTACAATTCACATGAAGCAGAGGGTGAGAGAGGGCATGCGTGTGTGTGTGTACTATTCACATGAAGCAGAGGGTGAGAGAAGGCATGCGTGTGTACCATTCACATGAAGCAGAGGGTGAGAGAGGGCATGTGTGTGTACCATTCACATGAAGCAGAGGGTGAGAGAGAAGGGAAGAGAGGGTGTGTGTGTACCATTTACATGAAGCAGAGGGTGAGAGAGAAGGGAAGAGAGGGAGTGTGTGTAACATTCACATGAAACAGAGGGTGAGAGAGGGCATGCGTGTGTGCCATTCACATGAAGCAGAGGGTGAGAGAGAAGGGAAGAGAGGGCGTGTGTGTGTGCCATTTACATGAAGCGGAGGGTAAGAGAGAAGGGAAGAGAGGGCGTGTGTGTAATATTTACATGAAGCAGAGGGTGAGAGAGAAGGGAAGAGAGGGTGTGTGTGTACCATTTACATGAAGCAGAGGGTGAGAGAGAAGGGAAGAGAGGGCATGTGTGTACCATTTACATGAAGCAGAGGGTGAGAAAGAAGGAAAGAGAGGGTGTGTGTGTGTACCATTTACATGAAGTAGAGGGTGAGAGAGAAGGGAAGAGAGGGCGTGTGTGTGTACCATTTACATGAAGCAGAGGGTGAGAGAGAAGAGAAGAGAGGGCATGTGTGTACCATTTACATGAAGCAGAGGGTGAGAGGGAAGGGAAGAGAGGGTGTGTGTGTACCATTTACATGAAGCAGAGGGTGAGAGAGAAGGGAAGAGAGGGCGTGTGTGTGTGTGTACCATTTACATGAAGCAGAGGGTGAGAGAGAAGGGAAGAGAGGGCGTGTGTACCATTTACATGAAGCAGAGGGTGAGAGAGAAGGGAAGAGAGGGCAGGTGTGTACCATTTACATGAAGCAGAGAGTGAGAGAGAAGGGAAGAGAGGGCGTGTGTGTGTACCATTTACATGAAGCAGAGGGTGAGAGAGAAGGGAAGAGAGGGCGTGTGTGTACCATTTACATGAAGCAGAGGGTGAGAGAGAAGGGAAGAGAGGGCGTGTGTACCATTTACATGAAGCAGAGGGTGAGAGAGAAGGGAAGAGAGGGCGTGTGTACCATTTACATGAAGCAGAGGGTGAGAGAGAAGGGAAGAGAGAGGGTGTGTGTGTGTACCATTTACATGAAGCAGAGGGTGAGAGAGAAGGGAAGAGAGAGGGTGTGTGTGTGTACCATTTACATGAAGCAGAGGGTGAGAGAGAAGGGAAGAGAGAGGGTGTGTGTGTACCATTTACATGAAGCAGAGGGTGAGAGAGAAGGGAAGAGAGGGTGTGTGTGTGTACCATTTACATGAAGCAGAGGGTGAGACAGAAGGGAAGAGAGGGCGTGTGTGTACCATTTACATGAAGCAGAGGGTGAGAGAGAAGAGAAGAGAGGGCGTGTGTGTACCATTTACATGAAGCAGAGGGTGAGAGAGAAGAGAAGAGAGGGCGTGTGTGTACCATTTACATGAAGCAGAGGGTGAGAGAGAAGGGAAGAGAGGACGTGTGTGTACCATTTACATGAAGCAGAGGGTGAGAGAGAAGGGAAGAGAGGACGTGTGTGTACCATTTACATGAAGCAGAGGGTGAGAGAGAAGGGAAGAGAGGGCGTGTGTGTACCATTTACATGAAGCAGAGGGTGAGAGAGAAGGGAAGAGAGGGCGTGTGTGTGTACCATTTACATGAAGCAGAGGGTGAGAGAGAAGGGAAGAGAGGGCGTGTGTACCATTTACATGAAGCAGAGGGTGAGAGAGAAGGGAAGAGAGGGCAGGTGTGTACCATTTACATGAAGCAGAGAGTGAGAGAGAAGGGAAGAGAGGGCGTGTGTGTGTACCATTTACATGAAGCAGAGGGTGAGAGAGAAGGGAAGAGAGGGCGTGTGTGTACCATTTACATGAAGCAGAGGGTGAGAGAGAAGGGAAGAGAGGGCGTGTGTACCATTTACATGAAGCAGAGTGTGAGAGAGAAGGGAAGAGAGGGCGTGTGTACCATTTACATGAAGCAGAGGGTGAGAGAGAAGGGAAGAGAGAGGGTGTGTGTGTGTACCATTTACATGAAGCAGAGGGTGAGAGAGAAGGGAAGAGAGAGGGTGTGTGTGTGTACCATTTACATGAAGCAGAGGGTGAGAGAGAAGGGAAGAGAGAGGGTGTGTGTGTACCATTTACATGAAGCAGAGGGTGAGAGAGAAGGGAAGAGAGGGTGTGTGTGTGTACCATTTACATGAAGCAGAGGGTGAGACAGAAGGGAAGAGAGGGCGTGTGTGTACCATTTACATGAAGCAGAGGGTGAGAGAGAAGAGAAGAGAGGGCGTGTGTGTACCATTTACATGAAGCAGAGGGTGAGAGAGAAGAGAAGAGAGGGCGTGTGTGTACCATTTACATGAAGCAGAGGGTGAGAGAGAAGGGAAGAGAGGACGTGTGTGTACCATTTACATGAAGCAGAGGGTGAGAGAGAAGGGAAGAGAGGACGTGTGTGTACCATTTACATGAAGCAGAGGGTGAGAGAGAAGGGAAGAGAGGGCGTGTGTGTACCATTTACATGAAGCAGAGGGTGAGAGAGAAGGGAAGAGAGGGCGTGTGTGTGTACCATTTACATGAAGCAGAGGGTGAGAGAGAAGGGAAGAGAGGGCGTGTGTGTGTACCATTTACATGAAGCAGAGGGTGAGAGAGAAGGGAAGAGAGGGTGTGTGTGTGTACCATTTACATGAATCAGAGGGTGAGAGAGAAGGGAAGAGAGGGCATGTGTGTGTACCATTTACATGAAGCAGAGGGTGAGAGAGAAGGGAAGAGAGGGTGTGTGTGTGTACCATTTACATGAAGCAGAGGGTGAGAGAGAAGGGAAGAGAGGGCGTGTGTGTACCATTTACATGACGTAGAGGGTGAGAGGGAAGGGAAGAGAGGGTGTGTGTACCATTTACATGAAGCAGAGGGTGAGAGAGAAAGGAAGAGAGGGCGTGTGTGTGTACCATTTACATGAAGCAGAGGGTGAGAGAGAAGGGCAGAGAGGGTGTGTGTGTACCATTTACATGAAGCAGAGGGTGAGAGAGAAGGGAAGAGAGGGCGTGTGTGTAATATTTACATGAAGCAGAGGGTGAGAGAGAAGGGAAGAGAGGGTGTGTGTGTGTACCATTTACATGAATCAGAGGGTGAGAGAGAAGGGAAGAGAGGGCGTGTGTGTAATATTTACATGAAGCAGAGGGTGAGAGAGAAGGGAAGAGAGGGTGTGTGTGTGTACCATTTACATGAATCAGAGGGTGAGAGAGAAGGGAAGAGAGGGTGTGTGTGTGTACCATTTACATGAATCAGAGGGTGAGAGAGAAGAGAGGGCATGTGTGTGTACCATTTACATGAAGCAGAGGGTGAGAGAGAAGGGAAGAGAGGGCGTGTGTGTGTACCATTTACATGTAGCAGAGGGTGAGAGAGAAGGGAAGAGAGGGTGTGTGTGTGTGTACCATTTACATGAATCAGAGGGTGAGAGAGAAGGGAAGAGAGGGTGTGTGTGTACCATTTACATGAAGCAGAGGGTGAGAGAGAAGAGAGGGCATGTGTGTGTACCATTTACATGAAGCAGAGGGTGAGAGAGAAGGGAAGAGAGGGCGTGTGTGTACCATTTGCATGAAGCAGAGGGTGAGAGAGAAGAGAAGAGAGGGTGTGTGTGTGTACCATTTACATGAAGCAGAGGGTGAGAGGGAAGGGAAGAGAGGGTGTGTGTGTACCATTTACATGAAGCAGAGGGTGAGAGTGAAGGGAAGAGAGGGCGTGTGTGTGTACCATTTACATGAAGCAGAGGGTGAGAGAGAAGGGAAGAGAGGGCGTGTGTGTGTACTATTTACATGAAGCAGAGGGTGAGAGAGAAGGGAAGAGAGGGTGTGTGTGTACCATTTACATGAAGCAGAGGGTGAGAGAGAAGGGAAGAGAGGGTGTGTGTGTGTGTACCATTTACATGAAGCAGAGGGTGAGAGAGAAGGGAAGAGAGGGTGTGTGTGTACCATTTACATGAAGCAGAGGGTGAGAGAGAAGATAATACAAAGTAAGGATGTGAACCAAATAGATTTTATTATTACAATCCGTCTGTACTGAGGCTCATCATTTACATAGGGGGAAAACATTTTAGAATGTGAGTTTTCTAACTGTGAAGCTTATACCATAGATCACTCACCTACAAATACATCTGATGGCTGAATATTCTGTTCTCCATGTGATCCTGTGTCTAGATGTTCATCACTGTGACCTGTTAGTTGTAATAAAGAATAAAATGAGTTTATTGGTTAAATGGATTTAAGTGCAGTTATCTCACACAATCTGATTACACAGTAATATTACACAACACATCAGTATTTGAAAACATTAATCGTAGCTTGTGCCATAGATCTGTTACCTGCAGAGACGTCTGATGGGGTCTCCACAGGCTGAATATTCTGTACAAGTTCTCTACATGATCCTGTGTCTAGATTTTCATCTCTGTGACCTGTTAATTCTAAAAAAGAATACAACCAGTTTATTTTGTTAAATCAATATGAAACAATTTTTGTTGCATCTAAATGTATTCAATTAAGAACAAAACATCTGTTACTTTTGCACTTATACATTTACATATATAAATGAATATATAATTGATTTAACAATAATTCCTCTTGACCCTTTAACTGTGTTTTTGTTTTTTGTTTTTATTGTGTGTGGTGAATACTGTACATTTTTTTTTTCTTTTTTTTTTCTTTTTCAAAGAGCTTTATTAAACATTTAATCAGAGTTACAAACTTGGTTTTGGTTACATTGTGAGCTGATACAACAAACAGCATAGGCATTAAACAGTACCATACATGGCTTACAAAATGACAATATATCAAGTTTGTGAGTTCTAAGAGCTCTGAGTTGTTTTCGTTGAGTGGCCCTTACCAACTCTAGGAGTAGATTAAACAGCCTCTTTTGGACTGGATTCGAAATATCATACAATTGTGTTTAGTCGGTGAGGGTTTAACAAGAATTATCCATTGCCTTCTTATTTATAACATTAAAAAAAAACACTTATATCATCATCGTCAGCGTTAGAAGTACATGAAATTTAATGGTCTTGGGAGAGGGAAGGGAGAAAAAGGGGGGAGGGACGGCTGAGTCAACTCCACAGTGAAAGTATTTATGCAGTATACCTAATGTGTCAGTCATACAGTCAATTTTACAATGGTTCACCCTTTGCCCGGACGTTAACGTATAACACCCATCTAGTCATGTTGTGTTTCTAAAATAGTCAGTCATCTTTGTGTGTGTTCCAGCGCATTAGCATATATTCGTGTTGGTCCAGTTTGCCTATGCTAAAGTAGTGATAACTCTCCAAAAGGAGTAAGTTATCAACCTGTTGCTTCCATGTCGTTAGATTTGGGGCGTCCGCGGTCTTCCACCTTTGCGGTACCAGAGATTTGGCGCTATTAAGCATGATGTATAGGAGGTTTTGTTTTATATCATCTTTAAGGTTCGGTAGGCCATGAAACAGCAATATTCCTGGGTTTCTATTTATGTGTGAATTCAGTGTTTTGTTTATGTGATCTATAACTTCACTCCAGAATGTTTCTAGCTTCTCACATCCCCACCACACATGGAGCATATCTGCGGGCTCTCCACATCCTCTCCAACATCTACCGTTAGTCTGTTTGTACATTTTTTGTAGTCTTACCGGAGTGAGGTAACACCGAGACATAAATTTAAAGTTAGTTTCCTGTATTTTGGCCGAGACTGAGGCTTTTTTGTGATTGCGGAATATCCGCAACCACTCCTCATTTGATATATCTATATTTAGTTCTCTGACCCACTTGTGACAGTATGAAGGTAGTTGCCCTCCCACGGGATTTAGGAGCATCTTATATAGTGAAGATATGAGATGGCGAGGGGGAAGTGTAGATGTACATATGGTTTCAAAGTGTGTGAGCTGTCGTCTTAGGTGTGATTGTATTTTATGAGAATTTACATAGTGGGATAATTGAGCATGAGTATACCAGGAGAGTGGGTGTTCCCCCATTATCTTTACAAAGTCTGTCAGTGTCAACATCCTACCCTCACTCACTACTGTATTAAGAATATAGTCTCTCAGATGTGTTGGGCTACTCGGGGCTGGCTTGGTTTTAACTGTGAAATTGAGTTCGGGGTTCCCCAACAGTGGGGTCAATGGCCCCGGTCTTGATGATATGTGAGTACTGGTGTTTATCAATGCATCCCAATTCTGGAACACCTCGTCCATCAATGGATATCTACTTATTGTCAAGGATCTCTGATTAGTGTGTAACCAAGCCTGTCCTCCCATGTTCTCAACCTGCAAAATGTTTCTGTCTAATTCAATCCATTGTTTAGAAACTGCATTATGGCTCCATTCCACCACCCTCTGTAATAACACTGCCATCCTATAGGAGCTTATATTTGGCAGACCCAGTCCTACCCTCTCTCTCAGAAGGTATAACGTTTTCCTAGGTACTCTAGGTTTGATACCTCCCCATATGAATTTTTCAATGTTGCCCTGTAATTGGTTTAAATAATCTTTTGGCAAGGGTATAGGGAGGGCCTGAAGAACGTATAGAATACGTGGAAGCACATTCATTTTTATTGTGTGGATCCTGCCCAGCCAAGACAATGGTTTACTTTTCCATCTAGAAAGATCATTCGTGATTTCCTTAAGTAGAGTAATGTAGTTTTTAGAGTACAGATCTCCAAACTGCTGTGTGATGTGTATACCCAGGTATTTAATTTGAGTGTGCTGTACTTTAATGGGGCATTGGGACTTGATATTCTCTATAACTATTTTAGGGGCGTTTACGTTGATCAACTCTGATTTAGTTAAATTTAGATGGAAGTTTGATACCTTTCCATACTCTTTGAAGGTATCAAGAAGCGGGGGCAGGGAGTTATTTATTTTAGTTAATGTCAATAGAATATCGTCGGCATACATTGCCAATTTGTATTCTCTGTTTTTTGTTTGTATGCTGCTTATTTCTTTTTGTGACCTAATCCTGCATGCCAGAACCTCAATGGACACTGCGAACAGTAGTGGTGACAGAGGGCATCCCTGTCTGGTTCCGTTTTTGATGTTAAAGGGTTCAGAGAGGACCGAATTGGTCCTAACTCTCGCTATTGGATTAGCATAGAGGGAGAATATGCAATCCACAAAGTCTTTGCCTACATTCATACCTCGCAGGGTGGCCTCAAGGAAATCCCAGTCCACCCTGTCGAAGGCTTTTTCGGCATCCGTAGAAATCAGAACCAGGTCCTGCCCAGTGTTGCGAGCCAAATCCATCAACTGTAACACCTTGATGGTGTTATCTCTCGCTTCCCTTTCCGGTATAAACCCCACTTGGTCGTTTGAAATCAGGTGTACCAATAAGGGACTCAACCTGTTTGCCAGAACTTTGGCATAGATCTTTATATCTGAGTTCAAAAGGGAGATTGGCCGAAAATTTTCTGGGGTATCGGGAGATTTGCCCGGTTTCGGTATCATAATGATGTGGGCCTCTAACATAGATGCCGGGAAACCATCCGATTGCCTAATAGAGTTAAAAAGTTTTAGTAGATTAGGAGCAATTATGTGGATAAATTTTTTGTAGTATTTTACACCGAATCCGTCTGGGCCTGGGCTTTTCCCACTTGGAAGGGATCTAATTGCGTCTTGTATTTCTTTAATGTTAAACGGGAGGTCTAGTTTTTCTGCTTGGTTTATGTCTAGTTTGGGTAAATTAATTCCCTTAAGATATTCGTCTATAGTTGATTTTTTGTTGGCCGTGTGGCCCGCTGTCTCAGTTGTTGTGTTTAAGTTGTAGAGTGTTGCAAAGTAGGAACGAAACGCTTCAGCAATCGATGTGCTGTCATGTTTTTTCTGATTGGCCTTATTTTTCATATGGTGTATATGTGTTTTTAATTGTCTACGTTTTAGGGTCCTAGCCAGTAGTTTCCCTGCTTTGTCGCCTTGGTCGTAGTATTTTTGACGCATTCTCAGTGCCCTTTTTTGTTGCTCTTGCTGTAAATATATATTAAATTCCGCTCTAGTCTGTCCTAATCGGTCTTTGAGTTCTACATTTTTGGGGTCTTTTTTATGCTCTTGTTCTAATTGTTTGAGGCTCTGTAGTATAGTATCATGTTTGTTTCTGTGTTGTTTAATTAGGTTTGCCTTAAATTTCAGAAATACCCCCCTGAGAACACACTTGTGAGCCTCCCATATTGTGGACCATGTCATGTCAGGTGTGTCGTTGAATTGGAAATATTCCAGGAGGGATCTTTCTACTTCTGGGTATACTAGAGGATGATCTAACAGACTATCGTCTAACCTCCATATATAAGGTGTGACCGGCGACTCCGGCCATTCTATCTGACAACTAACTGGTGCATGATCTGACCAGGTGATGGGGTGAATAGAGGTATGCCTAACTAGAGTGAGCCCTATGGTGTCAGTAAGGATATAATCAAGTCTCGAATAGCTCTTGTGCGGGCTGGAAAAGAATGTATAGTCTCTGACCGATGGGTGAAACGTGCGCCACACGTCGTGAAGAGCCAGTGTACCTATTTGGTTGTTTATGTGTTTAATATCTTTTTTCGAAATGCAAGTCTTGCCCCCTGATGTGTCCATCTCTGGGTTAAGTGGTATGTTGAAATCTCCGCCCACAAATGTAACTCCCTTCGAGTAATCTAGTATTTTCCCAGAAAGTGTGCGCATGAATGCTGCTTGTGCTCCATTTGGGAAATATACATTAATGATTGTGATCGGGCGCCCATGAAGTAGGCCATTCAGAATGAGTACTCTACCCTCTGTGTCTTTTTCAATGTTAAGGACTTTTAATGGAATGTTTTGTCTGACTAATATACCCACTCCATTTTTCTTCACCGGGCCAGAGGAGAAGTATGCAGTGGGGAATGTGTGATTGTGCCATTTCGGTTCTGCTCCTTTCTTAAAGTGTGTCTCCTGTATTAGAACAATGTCACCTTTTAGTCTGTTTAAATCGTGAGTTATTATGGATCTTTATCCATCTTTATAGCTCCTCCCCTCACATGTCATATCCAGTCATTCGACCGAAACAAGACGAGAAAGGAGAAACTAAAGTGTGCAGTGGTGACTGGAGTTTTAATTAAAATTTAGAACTGCCTCAAAAAAAAGACAGGGCGGGCCGTGGACTGAACACACTACAAGAGAAATAAATTTATCAGGTAAGCATAAATTATGTTTTCTCTTGTTAAGTGTGTTCAGTCCACGGGTCATCAATTACTTGTGGGATACCAATACCAAAGCTAAAGTACACGGATGATGGGAGGGACAAGGTAGGAACTTTAAACAGAAGGAACCACTGCCTGTAGAACCTTTCTCCCAAAAACAGCCTCCGAAGAAGCAAAAGTGTCAAATTTGTAAAATTTTGAAAAGGTATGAAGTGAAGACCAAGTTGCAGCCTTGCAAATCTGTTCAACAGAGGCCTCATTCTTAAAGGCCCAGGTGGAAGCCACAGCTCTAGTGGAATGAGCTGTAATTCTTTCAGGGGGCTGCTGTCCAGCAGTCTCATAGGCTAAACGTATTATGCTACGAAGCCAAAAAGAGAGAGAGGTGGCGGAAGCCTTTTGACCTCTCCTCTGCCCAGAATAAACGACAAACAGAGAAGAAGTTTGCCGAAAATCTTTAGTTGCCTGTAAGTAGAACTTCAGGGCACGGACTACGTCCAGATTATGCAAAAGACGTTCCTTCTTTGAAGAAGGATTAGGACATAATGATGGAACAACAATCTCCTGATTGATATTCCTATTAGAAACAACCTTAGGTAAAAACCCAGGTTTAGTACGCAGAACTACCTTGTCTGAATGAAAAATCAGATAAGGAGAATCACAATGTAAGGCAGATAACTCAGAGACTCTCCGAGCCGAGGAAATAGCCATCAAAAACTTTCCAAGATAAAAGCTTTGTAACGGTACCAACCGGATACCAAGGGTTAACACCAGGGAACAATGTCCTGCATAGGGAATCAGCAGTTCACAACCCAGCCAGTTTTCAGGTTTTAAACAGAATGAATTTTATTAAGGCTCATATGCCCAGTATTTATGCAGGTCTGACCCCCCCCAGAAGGGGGGTTGAAAGAATGTTGTACATTAGATGGAGGGAACACGCCCTTTTACATGATACAATAGAATACCTTGCTCAAGCTGATAACAATTTAAACACAGACACACACTTGGCTTTCCTTATCATCTAGGGTCTGCTCTCTGAGGTTGATTAAACAATGGACTGTGTATCAATAACATTAATGACAGTGCATAATAGCTGAGGCTAAAGCTGAACACAGTTAACTCTTTCAGTGCTGACAGAAGGGTCTGTCACATCTACATAGCACAATATACAGCCTATAGACATCCTTTCTTACGTTATAGTCCAGAAGTGGCTAGGTTTGCCACAATGCTCCCCCAGAACCAAGCCGGCATACACAGTCTGATCCCAACGGATCGGCTTGGGGATGTCCGGGGCAACAACTTTCGGCTCAAGTAAGCTACGGGGTGTTCTCCGCCATCTGCTCCAACTTGGCTCAGTACTGCCCCCACCCCAAACATGGAAGCGTCTCTTCCCGGAGGGACTGGGCTTGGGTAGTCACAGGGTTAACATCAGCGGGATCCATGGGAGCATAGGCAGAAACAAGGGGGGCCAAGTCATTTCCAAGGAGAACATCAGCAGGTAAGTCCTTCTTGACCCCCACATTCACAAGTCTAGCGCCCACTCCCCAATCCAAATGTACCCTGGCAACAGGTAGGCGGAACACAGTGCCCCCTGCTACCCTCACAGCCACAGTGTCTCCAGTGTGCTGTTTCTCAGGCACCAAGTTCTCTTGAAGCAAGGTCATGGTAGCACCAGTATCCCGTAGACAACTGACCTCCTTCCCATTCACTTTAACCCGTTGCCGGTTATTCCGGTGGGCAGCTTGCACGGGGTCTGCTTCATGTAGGCTGCCCCAGCATTCTGGCGCCTCTACGTAGCGGGCCACAGGCTGAGGATTATGTGGGATTCCGCCAGCGGGTCTTCTCCAGGACTGTGCTTGATTCGCTGCGTTTAGGGGACACTCTGGTCTTTTGTGCCCTAGTTGCTTACATCCAAAGCACCGAATAGGTTGTGAGTAGCCCCGCGAATTGAACCGGGCTCTCTGAGGGTAGTTCGTGGCCGGAGGCCGTGTGGTATAGCGGTGCGCCGGGGGTTGGTAACTGGCAGCTGCTGGGGTGACTGGGGGTCTGTACTCCACTCTAGCAGTGGGCAATCGGTATACTGCTCCCCCTGCCCCTCGTACTGCCACGGATCCGCCAGTGGGTGCTGTATCCGGCACCAAATGGGGAGCTATCAGGGTTAAAGTAGCTCCCGAATCCCGAAGTCCCCGGACCGACATCACCTCATGCAGAATTTCCAGGGGTTCCTCGGCTTGGGTGCTCAACACCTCATGAGCGGCTGGCTCCGTTTGGTAATGGTGAGCAGCCGCCCTTGGGGCCAGGTTCTGTCTGACCTGGTTCCAAGCTTGTCTGCTCCGATTTTGGGTGCACTCACGTGCCATATGTCCCCACTGCTTGCAGGTGTGGCATTGTATATTAGCCCGTCCGTTGTTAGGCTGTAGTCCATGGTGCCTCCTGGCATCAAAATGCTGGTCTGCTAATCTGGCTGCTTCGGTTAAGGTGAGGGGTTTTCGATCTCTCACCCATTCTTGGGCTTCTGGGGACAAGCCGTTAAAGAATTGCTCCAACAGCATCAGTTGTCGCAATTCTTCCATGGTGGTAGCTTGGCTGGCCTGTATCCACCCCTGAGATGCTTGATCCAGCTTGTGGGCCCACTCTGCATGGGAATCTCTTTCTGGCTTGCGCAGGCCTCTAAACTTGCGCCGGTATGCCTCTGAGGTAATGGCATATCTTTCCAAGATCGCTCTCTTCACTTTAGCGTAATCCTTGCTGTCCTCCCTGGGTACAGCGCGATACGCTTCCGCTGCCCTACCGGCTAGCTTGCCTGCTAGCACCGGCACCCATACGGACTGCTCCAAATCATGTAACTCGCACAGTCTCTCAAAATCCTGTAAATACCCATCAATCTCATCCTTCTCCTCACAAAACATTTTAAATGCATGGTATGGGATTTTGGGTCTTACTGGGTTGCTGAGTGCGTCCAAAATGGATTCTGCTCGGGAGGATGCATTCCGCGGACTGTGTGCCATCACGTACTCCTGCACATCTGCCATTACCACGGATAGCATATCCCGTGGTACAGGTTGGGGTAAAAATTCCAGCCTGGTCCTCATTTCCCTCTGGTATAGGGTCTCCTCCATGGCTGCTGGAGGCGTAGCGCTGCGAGCTCTGTCTCCCTCCATCAGCTCAGCAATTAATATAGCCTTGGGTTTGCTGCTGCCTATCTTTCCCCTGGCTTCTAGCAGTTCCTTTTACGTTTGTCTCTTTAGCTTAGAATAATCCATCTCCATTCACTTCGGTCCCTGGTACTCCTTCCATCTTAGTCAGTATTGTAGTAATCCCCCTCTTCCTGAGGTTACTGGCTTGTGTAGTTGCTCTTCTGGGCGATAAGGTTCATTCCGTCGCTTGCCACCAATTGTAACGGTACCAACCGGATACCAAGGGTTAACACCAGGGAACAATGTCCTGCATAGGGAATCAGCAGTTCACAACCCAGCCAGTTTTCAGGTTTTAAACAGAATGAATTTTATTAAGGCTCATATGCCCAGTATTTATGCAGGTCTGACCCCCCCCAGAAGGGGGGTTGAAAGAATGTTGTACATTAGATGGAGGGAACACGCCCTTTTACATGATACAATAGAATACCTTGCTCAAGCTGATAACAATTTAAACACAGACACACACTTGGCTTTCCTTATCATCTAGGGTCTGCTCTCTGAGGTTGATTAAACAATGGACTGTGTATCAATAACATTAATGACAGTGCATAATAGCTGAGGCTAAAGCTGAACACAGTTAACTCTTTCAGTGCTGACAGAAGGGTCTGTCACATCTACATAGCACAATATACAGCCTATAGACAACCTTTCTTACGTTATAGTCCAGAAGTGGCTAGGTTTGCCACAAGCTTAATATCAATGGAATGAAGGGGTTCAAACGGAACACCCTGAAGAACTTTAAGAACCAAGTTTAAGCTCCACGGAGGAGCAACAGTTTTAAACACAGGCTTAATCCTAGCCAAAGCCTGACAAAAAGCCTGGACGTCTGGGTTCTCTGCCAGACGTTTGTGTAAAAGAATAGACAGAGCAGAAATCTGCCCCTTTAACGAACTAGCGGATAAACCCTTTTCTAAACCCTCTTGTAGAAAAGACAATATCCTAGGAATCCTAACCTTACTCCATGAGTAACTCTTGGATTCACACCAATATAAATATTTACGCCATATCTTATGGTAAATTTTTCTGGTAACCGGTTTCCGAGCCTGTATTAATGTATCAATAACCGACTCCGAGAAACCACGCTTTGATAGAATCAAGCGTTCAATCTCCATGCAGTCAGCCTCAGAGAAATTAGGCTTGGATGGTTGAAAGGACCCTGAATTAGAAGGTCCTGCCTCAGAGGCAGAGACCATGGTGGACAGGACGACATGTCCACTAGGTCTGCATACCAGGTCCTGCTTGGCCACGCAGGCGCTATCAGAATCACCGATGCTCTCTCCTGTTTGATCCTGGCAATCAGTCGAGGCAGCAACGGAAACGGTGGAAACACATAAGCCATGTTGAAAACCCAAGGGGCTGCTATTGCATCTATCAGCACCGCTCCCGGGTCCCTGGACCTGGATCCGTAACAAGGAAGCTTGGCGTTCTGGCGAGATGCCATGAGATCCAGTTCCGGTTCGCCCCAACGAAGAATCAGTTGAGCAAATACCTCCGGGTGAAGTTCCCACTCCCCCGGGTGAAAGGTCTGGCGACTTAGAAAGTATAGAAGTATTTTCTATAAGAAAAAACTAAGGGGACGCGCTGTAGTGTTGATAGAAATTGTGTTGATGTGAATGAAATTCCTCTGGTATCGTGTGAGTTGAACAGTGACAGATAAGTATGTGAGAGTAGAGGTGTATATGTGTATATGATTGGGTGAAATCTTGTTAATCAAAAGAGAATGTGTGACTTGTTACAAACCGTAAGACTTGAAACAATTGTGATACATAAGCAAAAAATCATGAAACAATTGTGATACCTAAACAAAAAATCAGTTGGAATATTGCAAAAACCTAAAGACTTGCAACAAAATATGTGAACAGTTGAATTTGATTAAACTCAAAAAACTGAAAAGTCCAATATGTGATAAGTGTTCAGAGATAAAAAGTCCAAATTCAATGTAAAGGATATATAAAGAACAAAAGTTCAAAGGATCAAAACAAATGGCTTGCTCCACTTGAATCCAAGGTGTGATGAATCAGGAAATCTAGGAGGATAGAAAAACAAGGGGCGCCAACATAGTGTGAATCAGTTTGGAAAACTGGAAAACAGTAGTTATAATAAAATCTACTCACAAGTGGAGTGGCACCTAGAACCAACTGGGTGCATACAGGCAGGCTGACATTCAGGACCAGCAGTCAGTACGCTGGGGGTCTCACCCGGGAGACCTGTGGGTGGGTCAGATGAGGTAGATGGAGTCGGCTGTGTGTCATCTGGTGAGCCGGATCGCCACTGTGGAAGTCCAAAGGGCTGTGTTGTTTATCCCAAAAGGGTAGCTGCTCACACGATCAGCCTTGATCGTGTGAGCAGCTACCTCCTAGAAAGTTGGTACAAAGCCCTAGATGAATGCTCCTTTAGTATAATTAATATCTTAATAGATCATAGAAAAAAAAACTCACTGATGAGTGTAGTCACAACATAGAAAAAATTCAGAAAGACTTACAGGTACATGTCAATAATCCAGAATATTCAAATACTTTAAAAGAAATCAATGACCGCACTGATAAATACCAAGATGAGATTGTTTCAAACAAAAGCAAAAAACTACAAAGGGACCAATTAGATTATAACAATGATCAAGTATATACTTTCAATAGAATAGAGAAAGACAAGTATATACCTCCACCTAAAGATAACAGTAGGGGACATCAGAACTCTTATGTTCCTAGAAAAACAGAAGGTCAGAACTGGACTACAGTCCAAAACAAAAGTTATCAAAGAGAACATTTTAGAAATCAGAGTAACACACATCATACAAATGGAAATTATAGATATGATCAACATGACAATTACAGACCAAATCACGCAGCAAATCAGAGCAATTATGGACCAAGAATCCACCAATCAAACACAAACAAACATACATCATATCATCACCATGGGACCTATCAAAGTCAATTCCATGGGAATAAGAATAACACCTACAAACCACGTTATAACTCTCCATACCAAGGCCCTATGCCCTATTCACATCCAAACACACACAAAAATACCTTCAATCAGGGCTCAAAAGATGAGTATTTACAACAGAATCATAGAACTCTTTTAGAAAGACCACATGACCAGACACCAAAATCAAACATTTCTTTCGAACATCAGAATAGATTTGACATTTTAGCATCGATTTCTGATGGAGAAAATATGCCCAGCACTTCACATGAATACTCTTCATCTTTTTTAGAGAACGGCCACAACCAAAACAGATTATTTTTTCCGCACACCAATTTAGAAAATCAAAGAAAAAGACCATTCCCTTTAGACCAAGAGGTGCAAGAGGAAGGGGTCTTTCAGCCCAAAAAGAGAAACTTTCCAAATTAGAACATGGTATATTTAATTTGTCATCACATACTTTAACCACCAATGAAAAAAAGAGTCCTTCACAAGGGTCTCTCCTATTGTCCACCCAATCCCCACAACTTATATCATCTGTTTGTTGATGTCAACAAATTTACAAGAAAATTATCTTTGCAAAAAAATTTTGCACAGAAAAAACTCAAACAACAAAAACATACACACACGGATAATACACAGCCTATTTTAGTGAACAGTATGAACCCCAACAGAAATATGCAAGTGATATATTCAGAAACAGAGGGCCTAACTGCTCATCTGTTTGAAGATTACATTCACACAGACATAAAGGTTAAATCCCAATTTATACCATCACTATCAACTAATCATTATATTGAACTATTTCAAAGATCAGTCATTGAAGATCTAGAGAAATTATCCAAAAATCAAAAGAAACAATATTATTTTCATAAAAGTGAACAAATAGCTTTACATACTTTGGCCAATAACAGAAATTTGATAATCAGGGATGCCGACAAGGGCGGTGGTATTGTCTTACAAGACATTGGTGACTATTTAAAAGAGGCAAATAAAATTTTAACAGATACAAACTATTACAGAGAAATCATGTTCAATCCCACTAATACCTTTATAAAGGGATATAACGATCTGATACAGAAAGGAATTGCAACAGGCATTTTGAACAAAGAAGAAAAAGAATTTCTAAAAGTAACCAATCCTAGTGTAGCACACTATTATCACCTGCCCAAAATACATAAAAACCAAGCTAATCCACCTGGGCGCCCTATTATAGCAGGTATAGGCAATCTCACCTATAACCTATCTTTTTATATAGACCAATTTCTACAAAAATACGTGGTCAATTTACCCTCTTATATCAAAGACAGTACTCATCTTTTATACCAACTCAGAAATGTTTGCAATAACAATAACCTAATATGGATCACTTGTGATGTTGGTTCCCTCTATTCCAATATTTGTCACAACATGGGAATCAATGCGATTTCAGTTTTCCTAGAGAAAGATCTATACATGCCAGATCTTCAAAAGGAATTCATTTTGGAAGGGATAGAGTATATACTCAAACATAATTATTTTATCTTTCAGGACAAATTTTTTCTGCAAGTCAAGGGTACGGCCATGGGTACCAGGTTCGCCCCAAGTTTTGCCAATCTCTTTATGGGAATTTTTGAAGATCAATACATTTACTCTGCAAACTTTTGGGCGAACCTGGTATTCTATGGCCGTTACATTGACAATCTCATTTTTATTTTAAAAGGGGATATTGCTCTAGCCAATTCAATAGTAGAACATTTAAATAACAACCATATGGGTCTTATTTTCACAGCTAATATCCAAAATTCCTCAATAGAATACTTGGATTTATTGTTGAGCTGGGGTAGTACAGGGAATGTTGTCTCCAAAACCTTTTTCAAAAAGGTGGATAGCAACAGTTACCTTGATTATTCCAGTAACCACCACATTGGGTGGAAAAGAAATATCCCTTTTAGTCAATTCCAAAGAATTCGTCGGAATTGTTCAGAGATAGATACCTTTGACTCACAAAGCATGATTTTGTATCAACGTTTTTTGGACAAAGGTTACCCAGCTGATTTACTTGATCGATGTTTAAAAAAAGCACGAGACTTGGATAGAGATCTCTTTTTTGAAAAGTTTGAAAATAACACAACCAATCCAAACAAAACAATTAATAGGGATGCCAATAGTGAACCTCTCTTTATAACACAATACAACATCAATCATAAAAAAAATTGCAATATACTCAACAAACATTGGAACATTATTCAAAAGGATCCTTTTTTTAAAAATATAGTTAAGGAGAGACCTAAAATTGTTTACAGACGGGCACCAACCCTTAGGAACAAACTAGCACCTAGCAAAAACAGAATTTATGCTTACCTGATAAATTACTTTCTCCAACGGTGTGTCCGGTCCACGGCGTCATCCTTACTTGTGGGAAATATTCTCCTCCCCAACAGGAAATGGCAAAGAGCCCAGCAAAGCTGGCCATATAGTCCCTCCTAGGCTCCGCCTACCCCAGTCATTCGACCGACGGACAGGAGGAATATATATAGGAGAAACCATATGGTAACGTGGTGACAGTAATTAGAGAAAATAATTCATCAGACCTGATTAAAAAACCAGGGCGGGCCGTGGACCGGACACACCGTTGGAGAAAGTAATTTATCAGGTAAGCATAAATTCTGTTTTCTCCAACATAGGTGTGTCCGGTCCACGGCGTCATCCTTACTTGTGGGAACCAATACCAAAGCTTTAGGACACGGATGAAGGGAGGGAGCAAATCAGGTCACCTAAACGGAAGGCACCACGGCTTGCAAAACCTTTCTCCCAAAAATAGCATCCGAAGAAGCAAAAGTATAAAATTTGTAAAATTTGGCAAAAGAGTGCAGTGAAGACCAAGTCGCTGCCTTACATATCTGGTCAACAGGAACCTCATTCTTGAAGTCCCATGTGGAAGCCACAGCCCTAGTGGAGTGAGCTGTGATACTTTCAGGAGGCTGCCGTCCGGCAGTCTCAAAAGCCAATCTGATAATGCTTTTAAGCCAAAAGGAAAGAGAGGTAGAAGTTGCTTTTTACCTCTCCTTTTACCAGAATAAACAACAAACAAAGAAGATGTTTGTCTAAAATCTTCAGTAGCCTCTAAATAGAATTTTAGAGCACGGACTACGTCCAAATTGTGTAACAAACGTTCCTTCTTTGAAACTGGATTCAGACACAAAGAAGGTACAACTATCTCCTGGTTAATATTTTTGTTGGAAACAACCTTCGGAAGAAAACCAGGCTCAGTACGCAAAACCACCTTATCTGCATGGACCAGATAGGGCGGAGAACACTGCAGAGCAGATAACTCAGAAACTCTTCTGGCAGAAGAAATTGCAACCTAAAACAAAACTTTCCAAGATAATAACTTAATATCTACGGAATGTAAGGGTTCAAACGGAACCCCTTGAAGAACTGAAAGAACTAGATTAAGACTCCAGGGAGGAGTCAAAGGTCTGCAAACAAGCTTGATTCTAACCAGAGCCTGAACAAACGCTTAAACGTCTGGCACCGCTGCCAGCCTTTTGTGAAGTAAAACAGATAAAGCAGAGATCTGTCCCTTCAGAGAACTTGCAGATAATCCTTTCTCCAAACCTTCTTGTAGAAAAGAAAGAATCTTAGGAATTTTTATCTTGTTCCATGGGAATCCTTTAGATTCACACCAACAGATATATTTTTTCCATATATTATGGTAAATTTTTCTAGTTACAGGCTTTCTAGCCTGAATAAAAGTATCTATTACAGAATCTGAAAACCCACGCTTTGATAAAATCAAGCGTTCAAACTCCAAGCAGTCAGTTGGAGGAAAACCAGATTCGGATGTTCGAATGGACCCTGAATAAGAAGGTCCTGACTCAAAGGTAGCTTCCATGGTGGAGCCGATGACATATTCACCAGGTCTGCATACCAAGTCCTGCGTAGCCACACAGGAACTATCAAAATCACTGAAGCCCTCTCCAGATTGATCCTGGCTACCAGCCTGGGAATGAGAGGAAACGGTGGGAATACATAAGCTAGTTGAAGATCCAAGGTGCTACTATTGTATCCAATAGAGTCGCCTTGGGATCCCTGGATTTGGACCTGTAACAAGGGACCTTGAAGTTCTGACGAGAGGCCATCAGAACCATGTCTGGAATGCCCCATAATTGAGTTATTTGGGCAAAGATTTCCGGATGGAGTTCCCACTCCCCCGGATGCTCCTCCATCGCCAGGGAACTCCTTGTTTCCCCCTGATGGTTGATATATGTAACAGTCGTCATGTTGTCTGATTGAAACCTTATGAATTTGGCCTTTGCTAGTCGAGGCCAAGCCTTGAGAGCATTGAATATCGCTCTCAGTTCCATTATGTTTATCGGGAGAAGAGAGTCTTCCCGAGACCGTAGACCCTGAGCTTTCAGGGGTTCCCAGACCGCGCCCCAGCCCACCAGACTGGCGTCGGTCGTGACAATGACCTACTCTGGTCTGCGGAAGCTCATTCCCTGTGACAGGTTGTCCAGGGTCAGCCACCAACAGAGTGAATCTCTGGTTATTTTATCTACTTGTATTGTCGGAGACAAGTCTGTATAATCCCCATTCCACTGTCTGAGCATGCACAGGTGTAATGGTCTTAGATGAATTCGTGCAAAAGGAACTATGTCCATTGCCGCAACTATCAAACCTATTACTTCCATGCACTGCACTATGGAAGGAAGAAGAACAGAATGAAGTACCTGACAAGAGCTTAGCAGTTTTTATTTTCTGGCCTCTGTCAGAAAATCTTCATTTCTAAGGAAACTATTATTGTTCCCAAGAAGGGAACTCTTGTTGACGGGGACAGAGCACTTTTTTCTATGTTCACTTTCCACCTGTGAGATCTGAGAAAGGCTAGGACAATGTCCGTATGAGCCCTTGCTTTTGACAGAGACGACACTTGAATCAGGATGTCGTCCAAGTAAAGTACTACTGCAATGCCCCTTGGTCTTAGCACCGCTAGAAGGGACCCTAGTACCTTTGTGAAAATCTTGGAGCAGTGGCTAATCCGAATGGAAGTGCCACAAACTGGTAATGCTTGTCCAGAAAGACGAACCTTAGGAACCGAAAATGTTCCTTGTGGATAGGAATATGTAGATACGCATCCTTTAACTCCACAGTGGTCAGGAATTGACCTTCCTGGATGGTAGGAAGGATCGTTCGAATGGTTTCCATTTTGAACGATGAAACCCTTAGAAACTTGTTTAGAATCTTGAGATCTAAAATTGGTCTGAATGTTCCCTCTTTTTTTGGGAATTATGAACAGGTTGGAGTAAAAACCCATCCCTTGTTCTGCTAATGGAACAGGATGAATCACTCCCATGCTTAACAGGTCTTCTACATAGTGTAAGAATGCCTGTCTTTTTATTTGGTTCGAAGACAATTGAGACCTGTGGAACCTTCCCCTTGGGGGTAGTTCCCTGAATTCCAGGAGATAACCTTGAGAAACTATTTCTAGCGCCCAAGGATCCTGAACATCTCTTGCCCAAGCCTGAGCAAAGAGAGAAAGTCTGCCCCCCACCAGATCTTGTCCCAGACCGGGGGCCAACACTTCATGCTGTTTTGGTAGCAGTGGCAGGTTTCTTGGCCTGCTTACCCTTGTTCCAGCCTTGCATCGGTCTCCAGGCTGGCTTGTGTCATACCTCAAGCAGCAAAGTCTGCCCACTGTTTCCCCCAACTGAAGTTACTCCATCTCAACAGCCCTGTGTGGAAACAGCCATCGATTTTAGTAACGGTTGCTAAAATCATCTTCCTCTTACAAACAGAAATCTTCATCTCTTTTCTGTTTCAGAGTAAATAGTACATACCAGCACTATTTTAAAATAACAAACTCTTGATTGAAGAACAAAAACTACATTTAAACACCAAAAAACTCTAAGCCATCTCCGTGGAGATGTTGCCTGTGCAACGGCAAAGAGAATGACTGGGGTAGGCGGAGCCTAGGAGGGACTATATGGCCAGCTTTGCTGGGCTCTTTGCCATTTCCTGTTGGGGAGGAGAATATTTCCCACAAGTAAGGATGACGCCGTGGACCGGACACACCTATGTTGGAGAAAGGGTAAAACACAGCCAATCATCTATAAGTTATTTGAAAAAAACACAGAGTTTTTTGAGATTATATGGTTCATATAAATGTGGCAAAAGAGGATGTAATATGTGTAAATTTATATGTTCTCAAAAAACATTTAAATCTAACACTACTGGTTTGTCTTATCAGATATCACATCGCCTCAATTGCGAATCTAAGTATATTATATATCTTTTAAATTGTGTTTGTGGGGTCCAATACATTGGGCGTACCATTAGGAATGTACGCACCCGTTGGGGTGAACACTATCGGAATTGTAAAAACTGTAAAAAAAACAGAATTTATGCTTACCTGATAAATTACTTTCTCCAACGGTGTGTCCGGTCCACGGCGTCATCCTTACTTGTGGGATATTCTCTTCCCCAACAGGAAATGGCAAAGAGCCCAGCAAAGCTGGTCACATGATCCCTCCTAGGCTCCGCCTTCCCCAGTCATTCGACCGACGTAAAGGAGGAATATGCATAGGAGAAATCATATGATACCGTGGTGACTGTAGTTAGAGAAAATAATTCATCAGACCTGATTAAAAACCAGGGCGGGCCGTGGACCGGACACACCGTTGGAGAAAGTAATTTATCAGGTAAGCATAAATTCTGTTTTATACAACATAGGTGTGTCCGGTCCACAGGCGTCATCCTTACTTGTGGGAACCAATACCAAAGCTTTAGGACACGGATGATGGGAGGGAGCAAATCAGGTCACCTAGATGGAAGGCACCACGGCTTGCAAAACCTTTCTCCCAAAAATAGCCTCCGAAGAAGCAAAAGTATCAAATTTGTAAAATTTGGTAAAAGTGTGCAGTGAAGACCAAGTCGCTGCCTTACATATCTGATCAACAGAAGCCTCGTTCTTGAAGGCCCATGTGGAAGCCACAGCCCTAGTGGAGTGAGCTGTGATTCTTTCGGGAGGCTGCCGTCCGGCAGTCTCATAAGCCAATCGGATGATGCTTTTAAGCCAAAAAGAGAGAGAGGTAGAAGTTGCTTTTTGACCTCTCCTTTTACCAGAATAAACAACAAACAAGGAAGATATTTGTCTGAAATCCTATGTAGCCTCTAAATAGAATTTTAGAGCACGAACTACATCCAAATTGTGCAACAAACGTTCCTTCTTTGAAACTGGATTCGGACACAAAGAAGGCACAACTATCTCCTGGTTAATATTTTTGTTAGAAACAACTTTCGGAAGAAAACCAGGTTTAGTACGCAAAACCACCTTATCTGCATGGAACACCAGATAAGGAGGAGAACACTGCAGAGCAGATAACTCTGAAACTCTTCTTGCAGAAGAAATTGCAACCAAAAACAAAACTTTCCAAGATAATAACTTGATATCTACGGAATGTAAGGGTTCAAACGGAACCCCTTGAAGAACTGAAAGAACTAAATTGAGACTCCAAGGAGGAGTCAAAGGTTTGTAAACAGGCTTGATTCTAACCAGAGCCTGAACAAAAGCTTGAACATCTGGCACAGCCGCCAGCTTTTTGTGAAGTAAAACAGATAAAGCAGAAATCTGTCCCTTCAAAGAACTTGCAGATAATCCTTTCTCCAAACCCTCTTGTAAAAAGGATAGAATCTTAGGAATTTTTATCTTGTTCCATGGGAATCCTCTAGATTCGCACCAACAGATATATTTTTTCCATATTTTATGGTAGATTTTTCTAGTTACAGGCTTTCTAGCCTGAATAAGAGTATCAATGACAGAATCTGAGAACCCACGCTTTGATAAAATCAAGCGTTCAATCTCCAAGCAGTCAGTTGGAGTGAGGCCAGATTCGGATGTTCGAACGGACCTTGAACAAGAAGGTCCTGTCTCAAAGGTAGCCTCCATGGTGGAGCCGATGACATATTCACCAGGTCTGCATACCAAGTCCTGCGTGGCCACGCAGGAGCTATCAAGATCACCGATACCCTCTCCTGTTTGATCCTGGCTACCAGCCTGGGAATGAGAGGAAACGGTGGGAACACATAAGCTAGGTTGAAGGTCCAAGGCGCTACTAGTGCATCCACTAGAGTCGCCTTGGGATCCCTGGATCTGGACCCGTAGCAAGGAACCTTGAAGTTCTGACGAGACGCCATCAGATCCATGTCTGGAATGCCCCATAACTGAGTTATTTGGGCAAAGATTTCCGGATGGAGTTCCCACTCCCCCGGATGAAGTGTCTGACGACTCAGAAAATCCGCTTCCCAATTTTCCACTCCTGGGATGTGGATTGCAGACAAGTGGCAGGAGTGATTCTCCGCCCATTGAATTATTTTGGTCACTTCTTCCATCGCCAGGGAACTCCTTGTTCCCCCCTGATGGTTGATATATGCAACAGTTGTCATGTTGTCTGATTGAAACCTTATGAATTTGGCCTTTGCTAGTTGAGGCCAAGCCTTGAGAGCATTGAATATCGCTCTCAGTTCCAGAATGTTTATCGGGAGAAGAGATTCTTCCCGAGACCATAGACCCTGAGCTTTCAGGGGTTCCCAGACCGCGCCCCAGCCCACCAGACTGGCGTCGGTCGTGACAATGACCCACTCTGGTCTGCGGAAGCTCATCCCTTGTGACAGGTTGTCCAGGGTCAGCCACCAACGGAGTGAATCTCTGGTCCTCTGATCTACTTGTATCGTCGGAGACAAGTCTGTATAATCCCCATTCCACTGACTGAGCATGCACAGTTGTAATGGTCTTAGATGAATTCGCGCAAAAGGAACTATGTCCATTGCCGCAACCATCAAACCTATTACTTCCATGCACTGCGCTATGGAAGGAAGAAGAACAGAATGAAGTACTTGACAAGAGCTTAGAAGTCTTGATTTTCTGGCCTCTGTCAGAAAAATCTTCATTTCTAAGGAGTCTATTATTGTTCCCAAGAAGGGAACTCTTGTTGACGGAGATAGAGAACTTTTTTCTACGTTCACTTTCCACCCGTGAGATCTGAGAAAGGCTAGGACAATGTCCGTATGAGCCTTTGCTTGTGGCAGAGACGACGCTTGAATCAGTATGTCGTCCAAGTAAGGTACTACTGCAATGCCCCTTGGTCTTAGCACCGCTAGAAGGGACCCTAGTACCTTTGTGAAAATTCTTGGAGCAGTGGCTAATCCGAATGGAAGTGCCACAAACTGGTAATGCTTGTCCAGAAAGGCGAACCTTAGGAACCGATGATGTTCCTTGTGGATAGGAATATGTAGATACGCATCCTTTAAATCCACCGTGGTCATGAATTGACCTTCCTGGATGGTAGGAAGAATTGTCCGAATGGTTTCCATCTTGAACGATGGAACCCTGAGAAATTTGTTTAGGATCTTGAGATCTAAGATTGGTCTGAATGTTCCCTCTTTTTTGGGAACTATGAACAGATTGGAGTAAAATCCCATCCCTTGTTCTCCTAATGGAACAGGATGAATCACTCCCATTTTTAACAGGTCTTCTACACAATGTAAGAATGCCTGTCTTTTTATGTGGTCTGAAGACAATTGAGACCTGTGGAACCTTCCCCTTGGGGGTAGTTCCTTGAATTCCAGAAGATAACCTTGGGAGACTATTTCTAGCGTCCAAGGATCCAGAACATCTCTTGCCCAAGCCTGATCGAAGAGAGAAAGTCTGCCCCCCACCAGATCCGGTCCCGGATCGGGGGCCAACATCTCATGCTGTCTTGGTAGCAGTGGCAGGTTTCTTGGCCTGCTTACCTTTGTTCCAGCCTTGCATCGGCCTCCAGGCTGGTTTGGTTTGAGAAGTATTACCCTCTTGCTTAGAGGATGTAGAATTTGAGGCTGGTCCGTTTCTGCGAAAGGGACGAAAATTTGGTTTATTTTTAGCCTTGAAAGACCTATCCTGAGGAAGGGCGTGGCCCTTTCCCCCAGTGATATCTGAAATAATCTCTTTCAAGTCAGGGCCAAACAGCGTTTTCCCCTTGAAAGGGATGTTAAGCAATTTGTTCTTGGAGGACGCATCCGCTGACCAAGACTTTAGCCAAAGCGCTCTGCGCGCCACAATAGCAAAACCTGAATTTTTCGCCGCTAATCTAGCTAATTGCAAAGTGGCGTCTAAAGTAAAAGAGTTAGCCAATTTAAGAGCTTGAACTCTGTCCATAACCTCCTCATAAGAAGATTCTTTATTGAGCGACTTTTCTAGTTCATCGAACCAGAAACACGCTGCTGTAGTGACAGGAACAATGCATGAAATTGGTTGTAGAAGGTAACCTTGCTGAACAAACATCTTTTTAAGCAAACCCTCTAACCTTTAATCCATAGGATCTTTGAAAGCACAACTATCTTCTATAGGGATAGTAGTGCGTTTGTTTAGAGTAGAAACCGCCCCCTCGACCTTGGGGACTGTCTGCCATAAGTCCTTTCTGGGGTCGACCATAGGAAATAATTTCTTAAATATAGGGGGAGGGACAAAAGGTATGCCGGGCCTTTCCCATTCTTTATTTACAATGTCCGCCACCCGCTTGGGTATAGGAAAAGCTTCGGGGGGCACCGGAACCTCTAGGAACTTGTCCATCTTACATAATTTCTCTGGAATTACCAAATTGTCACAATCATCCAGAGTAGATAACACCTCCTTAAGCAGAGCGCGGAGATGTTCCAATTTAAATTTGAATGTAATAACGTCAGGTTCAGCTTGTTGAGAAATTTTTCCTGAATCTGAAATTTCTCCCTCAGACAAAACCTCCCTGGCCCCTTCAGACTGGTGTAAGGGCATGTCAGAACCATTATCATCAGCGTCCTCATGCTCTTCAGTATTTTCTAAAACAGAGCAGTCGCGCTTTCGCTGATAAGTGGGCATTTTGGCTAAAATGTTTTTAATAGAATTATCCATTACAGCCGTTAATTGTTGCATAGTAAGAAGTATTGGCGCACTAGATGTACTAGGGGCCTCTTGTGTGGGCAAGACTGGCGTAGACACAGGAGGGGATGATGCAGTACCATGCTTACTCCCCTCACTTGAGGAATCATCTTGGGCAACATCATTATCAGTGGCATCATTATCTCTAAATTGTTTGTCACATACATCACATCTATTTAAATGAGAAGGAACCTTGGCTTCCTCACATACAGAACATCGTCTATCTGATAGTTCAGACATGTTAAACATGCATAAACTTGATAACAAAGCACAAAAAAACGTTTTAAGATAAAACCGTTACTGTCACTTTAAATTTTAAACTGAACACACTTTATTACTGAAAATGTGAAAAAGTATGAAGGAATTGTTCAAAATTCACCAAAATTTCACCACAGTGTCTTAAAGCCTTAAAAGTATTGCACACCAAATTTGAGGGGAATACGATACCAAATGACGCCTTCAGTAAGCTTTTTCTGTGTATCTGAGCTCCTCACACATGCATCTGCATGCCTTGCTTCCCAAAAACAACTGCGCATTAGTGGCGCGAAAATGAGGCTCTGCCTATGATTAGAAAAGGCCCCCAGTGAAAAAGGTGTTCAATACAGTGCCTGCCGTTTTTTTAACATAATTCCCAAGATTAAAATAACTCCTCAAAGCTATAATCTATTAAAAATGCTTATAAAGTAATCGTTTTAGCCCAGAAAAATGTCTACCAGTCTTTAAAGCCCTTGTGAAGCCCTTTATTCTTATTAAGAAAATGGCTTACCGGATCCCATAGGGAAAATGACAGCTTCCAGCATTACCAAGTCTTGTTAGAAATGTGTCATACTTCAAGCAGTAAAGTCTGCACACTGTTTCCCCCAACTGAAGTTACTTCATCTCAACAGTCCTGTGTGGAAACAGCCATCGATTTTAGTAACGGTTGCTAAAATCATCTTCCTCTTACAAACAGAAATCTTCATCTATTTTCTGTTTCAGAGTAAATAGTACATACCAGCACTATTTTAAAATAACAAACTCTTGATTGAAGAATAAAACTACATATAAACACCAAAAAACTCTTAACCATCTCCGTGGAGATGTTGCCTGTGCAACGGCAAAGAGAATGACTGGGGAAGGCGGAGCCTAGGAGGGATCATGTGACCAGCTTTGCTGGGCTCTTTGCCATTTCCTGTTGGGGAAGAGAATATCCCACAAGTAAGGATGACGCCGTGGACCGGACACACCTATGTTGGAGAAAGTAAGATTAATCACAGTGTTCCAAATCACTGTGAAACAATACATGATGGTAGAGCAGATATTTTTAAAATAATTCCGATAGACCATGTACCTCCATCCACTGATTATGATCGTCTAATTAAACTTAGACAATTAGAAACTTACTGGATACATAAACTCAAAACTTTGTATCCACTGGGTTTGAATGCCAATGTTGATTTGGCTGCTTTCATATAAGTCCGTCCTTTGCAGAGATCACATTACATACTACATTCAGTTTACAACAACAGATTTCCAACGATATTTTTCATACATTCATTATTACGACATTTTCTCAGATACATACATCATATTTAGATCTCATATACATATCCAGTTTACATCAATAGATTCTCTACAACATTTTCTAATACATTTATTAATCAAGACATCACCATCAGAGATACACACAAACACTAAGAATCAATGAGTTGAATCACTCCTATTAGTGTACAGCATTTTTAATGTTACATCGATAAGTTTAGAGTCAACCACACTAAGATTCCTATATACTTTGCTATTTCCAGATAGCTCATCGGACTAAACATAGGGTCCTTACATATATAGACACGGGTTCGTATCCCACCCAAAATATTTGAAACAATTTATTATCAATATGAGTTTAGAAAAAGAATATCATGAGCAGTATCACTAGAACCTTCACAGCTAGCATTTAGTAAAAATATATGCTTTAAACGAAGGTTCTTTTTATATATATATATATATATATATATATATATATATATATATATATATATATATATATATATATATATACACACTTTTTAGCAGTATATCATTAGATTTTTTAATATATACAATTTTCTAATATTTCTCAATAGGTTTTTTCCATGAACCATTTTTTACCATTTTTACATCACTTTTTTACCAGTATTACAACAGCTAGCATATAGTGTATTTATATCTCTCCAAACAAGGATTGCTATATTCTTTCATTTAATCTTCATCCAACACCTTCAACATTTACATAGACATTTAATTTATATTTGGGACCGCTAGTTTGAGATAGCGTTCCTTAAATCATTATCTAGATACATAAAAGACCATTTTTCTTGTTCTATCTAGAATCTATCGACCATAACCATCTTATTTTTGTTTCTAGAATATAAGATATGAGGGCTCTTTACAAGAACAATGTTTTCTGCAAACTCATATTTCTAATACATCCATATTATCTACTATTGTTTGGTATATTACGAGTGATATCAATCTCATTTGTTGTCATATCTGAATAGCTCTTTTAGATCAGTAAAAGCCTAGCATACACAAGGTCAAGGGTTCGAGCCCAACCCAGAGGAAAACATATATATATTTTTTCTAGTTTATATATATTCTTTAGTGTGCAAAACAAATCTGTATATAATCAATAAACAATAGTCACCATTGGGATCTTATTCTCATATAACCCAATAGTCTTTTGAGGTGACAACATGTGTATGTAGGATACATACACAGGTTTAGCTTTTTTTTTTTTTTTTTCAGAAACACTATCACAGGTGTTACTCATCAATGCAAATACATGCCGTTTTTATGTTTGTTCTTTTTGTTTTGTGTTTTTTCATGATATGAATATATTATCTGATTGCTGCTCAAACACAATTTTGATACATGTTCCATTTTTTATTGTATTTTTGTTTTTTAACATTTTATTGTCAATTCTTTGGAGATGACCTCCACATTTTGATTCCGGGTCACTGTCAGGTATAAATGGCAGCCTGTTGAACACCTTTGTATATGCCTGAGGAAACGGTCCTTTACGGACTGAGAAACGCGTAGCAATTAAATACTTGTTTTTAGACAGACCAGGTTTTCTGTGCCTTTTTAATATTACCACTGTTTGCAGTGGTTATACCCAGTTTGGTTTTTATCCCTTTGTTCCATACACTGACATTGGAAACTCGTTTGGAAACAAGGCTGATCGTGTGAGCAGCTACCCTTTTGGGATAAACAACACAGCCCTTTGGACTTCCACAGTGGCGATCCGGCTAATAACTGCTGGTCCTGAATGTTAGCCTGCCTGTATGCACCCAGTTGGTTCTAGGTGCCACTCCACTTGTGAGTAGATTTTATTATAACTACTGTTTTCCAGTTTTCCAAACTGATTCACACTATGTTGGCGCCCCTTGTTTTTCTATCCTCCTGGCGACTTAGAAAGTCCGCCTCCCAGTTCTCCACGCCTGGGATGTAGATCGCTGACAGGTGGCAAGAGTGAGACTCTGCCCAGCGAATTATCTTTGAGACTTCTAACATCGCTAGGGAACTCCTGGTTCCCCCTTGATGATTGATGTAAGCCACAGTCGTGATGTTGTCCGACTGAAATATGATGAACCTCAGTGTTGCTAACTGAGGCCAAGCTAGAAGAGCATTGAATATTGCTCTTAATTCCAGAATGTTTATTGGGAGGAGTTTCTCCTCCTGAGTCCACGATCCCTGAGCCTTCAGGGAATTCCAGACTGCGCCCCAGCCTAGTAGGCTGGCATCTGTTGTTACAATCGTCCAATCTGGTCTGCGAAAAGTCATTCCCTTGGACAGATGAATCCGAGACAACCACCAGAGAAGAGAATCTCTGGCCTCCTGGTCCAGATTTAGTAAAGGGGACAGATCTGAGTAATCCCCATTCCACTGACTCAGCATGCATAATTGCAGCGGTCTGAGATGCAGGCGCGCAAATGGCACTATGTCCATTGCCGCGACCATTAAGCCGATTACTTCCATGCACTGAGCTACTGATGGGCTTGGAATGGAATGAAGGACACGGCAAGCATTTAGGATTTTTGATAACCTGGACTCCGTCAGGTAAATCTTCATCTCTACAGAATCTATAAGAGTCCCTAGAAAGGGAACCCTTGTGAGTGGTAACAGAGAACTCTTTTCCATGTTCACTTTCCACCCATGCGACCTCAGAAATGCTAGAACTATCTCTGTATGAGACTTTGCATTTTGAAAACTTGACGCTTGTATCAGAATGTCGTCTAGGTACGGGGCCACCGCTATGCCTCACGGTCTTAGTACCGCCAGAAGTGAGCCCAGAACCTTTGTAAAAATTCTCGGGGCTGTAGCTAACCCAAAGGGAAGAGCTACAAACTGGTAATGCCTGTCTAGAAAGGCAAACCTTAGGTACCGATAATGATCTTTGTGAATCGGTATGTGAAGGTAGGCATCCTTTAAGTCCACTGTGGTCATATACTGACCCTCTTGGATCATGGGTAGGATGGTTCGAATAGTTTCCATTTTGAATGATGGAACTCTTCGGAATTTGTTTAAGATTTTTAGGTCCAAGATTGGTCTGAAGGTTCCCTCTTTCTTGGAAACCACAAACAGATTTGAGTAAAATCCTTGCCCTTGTTCCGTCCGCGGAACTGGGTGGATCACCTCCATTACTAGGAGGTCTTGTACACAGTGAAGAAAAGCCTCTTTCTTTATTTGGTTTGCTGATAACCTTGAAAGATGAAATCTCCCTTGTGGAGGAGAAGCTTTGAAGTCCAGAAGGTATCCCTGAGATATAATCTCCAATGCCCAGGGATCCTGGACATCTCTTGCCCAAGCCTGGGCGAAGAGAGAAAGTCTGCCCCCCACTAGATCCGTTTCCGGATAGGGGGCCCTCTCTTCATGCTGTCTTAGGGGCAGAAGTAGGCTTTCTGGCCTGCTTGCCCTTGTTCCAGGACTGGTTGCTTTTCCAACCCTGTCTGTAACGAGCAGCAGCTCCTTCCCGTTTTGGAGCGGAGGAAGTTGATGCTGCTCCTGCCTTGAAATTACGAAAGGCACGAAAACTAGACTGTTTGGCCTTTGATTTGGCCCTGTCCTGAGGAAGGGTGTGACCCTTACCTCCCGTAATGTCAGCAATAATCTCCTTCAAGCCGGGCCCGAATAAGGTTTGCCCTTTGAAAGGAATATTAAGCAATTTAGATTTAGAAGTTACATCTGCTGACCAGGATTTAAGCCATAGCGCTCTGCGCGCCTGGATGGCGAATCCGGAGTTCTTAGCCGTTAGTTTGGTTAAATGCACAACGGCATCCGAAACAAATGCATTAGCTAGCTTAAGGGCTTTAAGCTTGTTCATAGTCTCATCCAATGGTGCTGTGCGAATAGCCTCTTCCAGAGACTCAAACCAGAATGCCGCTGCAGCAGTGACGGGCGCAATGCATGCAAGGGGCTGTAATATAAAACCTTGTTGAACAAACATTTTCTTAAGGTAACCTTCTAATTTTTTATCCATTGGATCTGAGAAAGCACAACTATCCTCCACCGGAATAGTGGTACGCATGGCTAAAGTAGAAACTGCTCCCTCCACCTTAGGGACCGTCTGCCATAAGTCTCGTGTGGTGGCGTCTATTGGAAACATCTTTCTAAATATCGTAGGAGGGGAAAAAGGCACACCGGGTTTATCCCACTCCTTGCTAATAATCTCTGTAAGCCTTTTAGGTATAGGAAAAACGTCAGTACACACCGGTACCGCATAGTATTTATCCAGCCTACATAATTTCTCTGGGATTGCAACCGTGTCGCAATCATTCAGAGCCGCTAATACCTCCCCTAGCAATACACGGAGGTTCTCAAGCTTAAATTTAAAATTTGATATTTCTGAATCCGGTCTCCCTGGATCAGAACCGTCACCCACAGAATGAAGCTCTCCGTCCTCATGTTCTGCAAATTGTGACGCAGTGTCAGACATGGCCCTCATATCATCAGCGCGCTCTGTCCTTAACCCAGAGCTATCGCGCTTGCCTCTTAACTCAGGCAAATTAGATAATACTTCTTTCATAACATTAGCCATATCTTGTAAAGTGATTTGTAAGTGCCTTGATGTACTTGGCGCCACAATCTCACGCACCTCCTGAGCGGGAGGCGAAGGTACTGACACGTGAGGAGAGTTAGGCGGCATAACTTCCCCCTCGTTGTCTGGTGATAATTTCTTTACCGGTAAAGACAGACTTTTATTTAAAGTAATATCAATACAATTGGTACACATATTTCTATTGGGCTCCACATTGGCCTTTAAACATAATGAGCAAGCAGATTCATCTGTGTCAGACATGTTTAAACATACTAGCAATGAAGCTATCAAGCTTGGAAATTTCTATCAATAAGTTTACAAGCAATATAAAAAAAAAAAAAAAAACAAAAACGCTGCAGCGCTGTTAAAAACACAAAAAAACTGTCACAGTTGAAATAACAATGAACTAATACAGTTATTGCAACCAATTTTTAACAGTAAATGTATGAAATTAGCAGAGGATTGCACCCATTAGCAAAAGGATGATTAACCCCTCAATACCCAAAACGGATAATCAATTTAAGATTTAACGCCTTTCTCACAGTCAAACACACTGTCACAGGTCTGCTGTGACTGATTACCTCCCTCAAAAATGAATTTTGAAGACCCCTGAGCTCTCTGGAGACGTCCTGGATCAAGGAGGAAGAAGCAGGAAGACTGTGCTAGAATTTTAACTGCGCAACAAGGCGCTAAAAAAGGTCCCTCCCACTCATATTACAACAGTGGGAGACCTGATATAACGGTTTCTATGGCGAAATATACGTTAGCCATGTGGAAAAAAATCATGCCCAAAAAGATCACCAAAGTACCTCACAAAACGAATAACATGCCAGTAAACGTTTTAAAAAACAACTTTCCAGTGTTATGCAAAGTTATCACTAAGCCTGCTACCAGTCGCTTCTACTGCAGTTAAGGCTCATACATTTATTTCAGTACTAACAGCATTTAAAGTCAAATTCTAGTCCCTAGAAAATAACTCAACTGCGCATACATTTATCAGCCTGATACCAGTCGCTACTACTGCATTAAAGGCTGTACTTACGTCATATGGGTAACAGCAGTGTTTTCTTAGTCAATTCCATTCCTAGAAAATATTTTACTGCACATACCTCATTTGCGGGGGACCCCGCATGCTATTCCCTTCTCTGAAGTTACCCCACTCCTCAGAATGTGCGAGAACAGCCAGTGGATCTTAGTTACATCTGCTAAGATCATAGAAAAACGCAGGCAGATTCTTCTTCTAAATACTGCCTGAGAGAATAAAACAGCACACTCCGGTGCTATTTTAAAATAATAAACTTTTGATTGAAGAATATTAAGTAAAAAACTCCTATCTCCTCTCACAACCTCCTTTGTTGAGACTTGCAAGAGAATGACTGGATATGACATGTGAGGGGAGGAGCTATATAGCAGCTCTGCTTGGGTGATCCTCTTGCAACTTCCTGTTGGGAAGGAGAATATATCCATAAGTAATGGATGACCCGTGGACTGAACACACTTAACAAGAGAAATAAATGTAAATTCAACAATACTAGAACAACCGCTGCTTTCCTATCTATGCAACGTATCAAATCTCAAATAACCTGGTACTGTCAGTGAGGGTGGGGGCCCTCTTCCCCTAAGCATCTGTCCTGAATTATCTTTTCTTTAGCTACCTCTAAGTTGACATCTGTTCTAGGCATGTGGGGGGTGCTATAAACGTGTCAGATTCTTAGTGTTGAAGGAGTCTAAGCTGTATGTATAAGCTGGGATGTTAGGTGCTCAGGTTTCAGCTTGCGCTATCGTGTATATACATGCTAAAAAAAAAACCGAATTTATGCTTACCTGATAAATTACTTTCTCCAACGGTGTGTCCGGTCCACGGCGTCATCCTTACTTGTGGGATATTCTCTTCCCCAACAGGAAATGGCAAAGAGCCCAGCAAAGCTGGTCACATGATCCCCCCTAGGCTCCGCCTTCCCCAGTCATTCGACCGACGTAAAGGAGGAATATGCATAGGAGAAATCATATGATACCGTGGTGACTGTAGTTAGAGAAAATAATTCAACAGACCTGATCAAAAACCAGGGCGGGCCGTGGACCGGACACACCGTTGGAGAAAGTAATTTATCAGGTAAGCATAAATTCTGTTTTCTCCAACATAGGTGTGTCCGGTCCACGGCGTCATCCTTACTTGTGGGAACCAATACCAAAGCTTTAGGACACGGATGATGGGAGGGAACAAATCAGGTCGCCTAGATGGAAGGCACCACGGCTTGCAAAACCTTTCTCCCAAAAATAGCCTCAGAAGAAGCAAAAGTATCAAATTTGTAGAATTTGGTAAAAGTGTGCAGTGAAGACCAAGTCGCTGCCTTACATATCTGATCAACAGAAGCCTCGTTCTTGAAGGCCCAAGTGGAAGCCACAGCCCTAGTGGAGTGAGCTGTGATTCTTTCAGGAGGCTGCCGTCCGGCAGTCTCATAAGCCAAACGGATAATTCTTTTAAGCCAGAAAGAGAGAGAGGTAGAAGTTGCTTTTTGACCTCTCCTTTTACCAGAATAAACAACAAACAAAGAAGATGTTTGTCTGAAATCCTTAGTAGCTGCTAAGTAAAATTTGAGAGCACGAACTACATCCAAGTTGTGCAACAAACGTTCCTTCTTTGAAACTGGATTAGGACACAAAGAAGGCACGACTATCTCCTGGTTAATATTTTTATTAGAAACAACTTTCGGAAGAAAACCAGGTTTAGTACGCAAAACCACCTTATCTGCATGGAACACCAGATATGGAGGAGAACACTGCAGAGCAGATAACTCTGAAACTCTTCTAGCAGAAGAGATTGCAACCAAAAACAAAACTTTCCAAGATAATAACTTTATATCAACGGAATGTAGGGGTTCAAACGGAATCCCCTGAAGAACTGAAAGAACTAGATTGAGACTCCAGGGAGGAGTCAAAGGTTTGTAAACAGGCTTGATTCTAACCAGAGCCTGAACAAAAGCCTGAACGTCTGGTACAGCCGCCAGCTTTTTGTGAAGTAAAACAGATAAAGCAGAAATCTGTCCCTTCAAAGAACTTGCAGATTGTCAGCCGCTCTGGAATCAATCCGGGATGTAACCCAACTGCTAGCGTGAATTGAAAGCACACGCTAGCACACTGAGAAATATCCAGGACGTGACCCACTCAGGAAGCAGATTAGAAGATAACAAAAATGAATATTGTTCCAGAATGCAGGAAAGCCACAAAGGATAAAACGTCCCTTTAAGTAGTACAAAGAACAAAAAGGAAATGCTCTTACTTTGAAACTTCTGAAAAAGGTCCTCTTTAGCAGGCTTGTAAAACAAAGGAAAAGTTCTCTTTTGCAGCTTGTAAAAGTATAATGTCCCTTTAAGCAGGTTTATAACAAACAGAAAGGCAAAGTTCTCTTTTGCAGCTTGTAAAAGTAAATGTCCCTTTTAAGCAGGTGTATAACAAACAGAAAGGCAAAGTTCTCTTTTGCAGCTTGTAAAAGTATAATGTCCCTTTAAGCAGGTTTATAACAAACAGAAAGGCAAAGTTCTCTTTTGCAGCTTGTAAAAGTAAATGTCCCTTTTAAGCAGGTGTATAACAAACAGAAAGGCAAAGTTCTCTTTTGCAGCTTGTAAAAGTAAATGTCCCTTTTAAGCAGGTCTTGTTTAACAAAGAATAGGTTTAAAGGTAAAGGCCAAAGCAAGGTCAGGCAGGCAGAAGTCGGCATCCAAATATCAGCAAAAGGTATAGGCAAAAGACAGGGTCAGGCAAGCAGAAGTCGGCATCCAAGTGTCAGCAAAAGGGTAATAGCTACAGGCAAGGTCAGGCAGGCAGAAGTCAATGTCCAAATATCAGCAAGTAGGGATTAGGCAAGAGGCTTGGTCAGGCAGGCAGAAGTCGGTACACAGAAGAATAAAACTGATATGGTACTCACAATCCAGGGAAACAAACAAACGGGCCCAGATTCAGATCTCCCGCCGAGATTTAAAGGGTAGGAGCGTAACCGTCATCAGAGGGGTGTGAGAGAAAGCGTCATGTTGCTAAGCAACATGACGTCAGAGACACAGAGGAGTTCCGGGAGCCGCGGCGACACGGCGATGAACGGAAGCGCTCATGACAGCACCCCCTCCTCAAGGACCCCTCCGGGGGACAGGACCAGGTCTATCAGGATGAGTCTTGTGGAAGGTCTTGACCAATATTGGAGCATTTACTTGATGAGCAGGTTCCCAAGAACGTTCCGTGACTGGATAACCCTTCCAATGAATGAGATAATACAATTTCTTGCCCCGCAATTTGGAATCTAGAATATGGCTGATCTCAAACTCAGGATGTCCATGCACCAATAACGGTGGAGGTTTAGAAAAAGGCTTAGAATACCTGTTAATCATCACAGGTTTTAAAAGAGAAACATGGAATACCGGATGGACTTTGAGAGACTTGGGTAAAGCTACCCGATAAGCAGTGGAACATACCTGACCCAGTATTCGGAAAGGACCCACATATCGTGGTCCCAATTTGTTAGAAGGTTGTTTCAGGCGAAGAAATCGAGAGGAAATCCAAACTTTATCACCAGGGCGATATTTGGGAGCCTTTTTCCGTCGAAGATCCGAAAAGAACTTGTAACGTCTAGAAGTTACAGAAAGAATACGATGTATCTTCTGCCAATGTCGAGTTAATCTTCGGGCTGTAAGATCAGAAGCAGGATTCACTGTGGAGGAAGTATGCAAAGGGAACGTCCTAGGCTGATATCCGTAAGCTGCATGAAAAGGAGAAGTCTGAAGGGAGGAATTGTACCGGGCATTATGGGCCAATTCAGCCAAAGGAAGGTAAGAAGTCCAGTTAGAATGATAATGATCCACATAATGTCTAAGATATGTTTCAAGACACTGGTTTACTCTTTCAGTCTGACCATTCGATTGTGGGTGGTGAGAAGTAGAGAGAGATATAGTAGTACCAAAATGTTTACAAAGTGACCTCCAAAATCGAGAAACGAATTGTACCCCTCTATCTGAAACAATATCAAGAGGAAATCCATGGATTCTTACAATATGTAGAATAAAAAGTTCAGAGAGTCTTTTGGCAGATGGTAATCCTGGCAAGGGTACAAAATGAGCCGTCTTAGTGAACCTGTCGACCACCACCCAGATAGTATTGTTCCCAGTGGACAAGGGAAGATCGGTAATAAAGTCCATGGATACATGAGTCCAAGGCTGGTGAGGTATAGGCAATGGTTGGAGTAATCCTGAAGGAAGTTGGCGTGGAGTTTTGTTCATGGCACATTGTGTGCATACTGAGACGTAATCCTTCACATCTTGAGAGAGTGTAGGCCACCAGACATGTTGTTTGAGGTTTCGAGTGGTAATACTGATGCCAGGATGTCCAGAAAGGGGACTATCATGAGCCCAAAATAAAATCTTGGAACGAAGGCGTTCAGGAACAAAGAGTAAACCATTGGGAGGTTTACAGGACAAAGGAAGACGCTCTTGAGCGGACTGTAATTCTTGTAACCAAGAAGTTGTTAACTGGGCAATGACTTCATGAGGTTGGAGAATGGTACCAGACTCAGGAACTGGGGTATCTTGAAATTGTCTGGAAAGTGCGTCTGCTTTAATATTTTTTGAACCAGGTATGTAAGACAAATTATAGTGAAACCGAGAGAAGAATAAGGACCAGCGTGCTTGCCTGGAATTTAGTCGTTTGGCTGTTTGGAGATACAGAAGGTTCTTATGATCAGTAAGTATAGTAAATGGCAAAGAAGTACCTTCCAGCCAATGTCTCCATTCATCCAATGCCATCTTGATGGCAAGCAACTCTTTATTCCCTACGTCATAGTTAAATTCGGAAGGAGTGAATTTTTTAGAGAAAAAAGCAACAGGATGAATCCTTCCAGTCTCTGGTATTCGTTGAGACAGAACCGCTCCAGCAGCAACAGAGGAAGCATCCACCTCCAGAATAAATTGAAACTCAGGATTTGGATGACGAAGGATAGGAGCTGAGGAAAAAGCTTCTTTGAGAGATTCAAAAGCTTCTATAGCCTCAGACGGCCATACTTTACAGTTTTGTCCTTTTCTTGTGAGAGAAGTAAGAGGAGAAGTAATAGTAGCAAAATTCTTGATGAACTTTCTGTAATAATTGGCGAAGCCTAGGAAACGTTGTAAAGCCTTCAAAGAATCAGGTCTAGGCCAATCCAAAATGGCAGAAAGTTTAGTAGGGTCCATTTCGAATCCAGATGCCGATATTACATAACCCAGAAAGGGTATGATTTTTTGATGGAAAGAACATTTCTCCAGTTTAGCAAACAGATGGAATTCTCTTAGACGTTGAAGTACTTTCTTGACGTGGTGCACATGATCTTGGTGGTTCTGAGAAAAAATTAAGATGTCGTCCAGGTATATGATAACAAAAATATTCAAAAAATCACGAAAGATCTCATTTACAAAATGCTGGAAAACCGCCGGAGCATTGCATAGCCCAAAGGGCATGACCAAATATTCATAATGCCCAAATCGAGTGTTAAAGGCAGTCTTCCACTCATCTCCTTTGCGTATACGGATCAAGTTGTATGCACCACGTAGGTCGAGTTTGGTGAAAATGGTGGCTCCCTGAAGATAAGTAAAAAGTTCAGGAATAAGGGGCAGAGGATAACTGTTCTTGATGGTAATCTGATTCAATCCACGATAATCAATACAGGGTCTTAATCCGCCATCCTTTTTTCCCACAAAAAAGAAACCAGCCCCTACAGGGGAAGAGGAGGGTCGAATAAATCCTCTAGCCAGATTGTCTTTTATATATTCTTCCAGAGCCATGTTTTCTGGTTTAGAAAGTGGATATGTTTTGCCTCGAGGATAGGCAGCCCCAGGAAGGAGGTCAATGGGACAATCAAAAGGGCGATGAGGAGGAAGACGTTCCGCTTCTTTTTTGGAGAAGACATCCACAAAGTCATGGTAATGCATAGGTAAGGATTCCGGAGTTTCAACTGTGAGAGCAATAGTGAGTGGTAACTTAGTAATCTCTTGAAGACATTTAGTCTGGCATGTAGATCCCCAGGAAGTGAGTTCACCGAAAGTCCAAGAAAAAATGGGATTGTGAATCTGGAGCCAGGGTAATCCCAAGATAATGGGAAATTGCGGAGTGGGAATGACATCGAAACAAATTGTCTCAGAATGAAGTATTCCTACGGTGAGGATTAAGGGTTGAGTAGAAAACTGAATGTATCCAGAACCCAAAGGATCTCCACTGACCGTAGAGACTGAAATGGAATACTCCTTCTTTAGTAAGGGTATAGAATGAGTAGAAACAAATGTAGAGTCAATGAACACACCTCCAGCACCAGAATCAATTAGGGCTTGGGTATAGATCTTCTTTTGTCCAATTAGAAGAGTTACTGGAACAAAGAGTTTCTTGTATAGGGAATGACCACTATTTTGGCTTAACTCAGTTCCCTGGACTAGAGTTAAGCCCTGGCTTTTACTGGCCTAGTAGGACAATCCCTTAATAAATGTCCTTTAAGGCCACAGTACAGACATAAGCCAAGAGTCCGTCTTCTTAAGCGTTCAGTCTCAGTTAATTTTATACTTCCTACTTCCATGGGTTCAGCCTGATCAGTAGTAGGAGAGGCTGGAGTGACTGGACTAGAAAAACGAGGAGCTAAACGAAAAGGAGTTCGAGTGGCAGTCCTCTGTGTTCTATCCTTTTCTTGTTGGCGTTCACGAAACCTGGCGTCGAGACAGATACAGAGATTTATTAAGGCTTCTAAGGACTCTGGAAGTTCACGATACACCAATTCATCCTTGAGACGCTCAGAAAGTCCTTTACGGAAAGCGGCTCTGAGTGCTCCCTGATTCCAAGTGGTTTCAGAGGCAAGGGTGCGGAACTCAATTGCATATTGAGAGACTGGTTGATTTCCTTGACGTAAATCCAGGAGAGTTGCTTCAGCAGCGGATGACCTTCCAGGTTTATCGAATACGTTTGAGAATGTAGATAGAAATGTATCAACATCCAACAGTATAGGATCATTCTTTTCTAGCAAAGGTGACACCCAAGCCAAGGCTTTTCCTTTCATTAAGGAAATAAGAAACGTGATTCTAGAAGAGGCAGTAGCAAAGAGAGTAGGGCTATTTCGGAAATGAAGACGGCATTGATTCAAAAAGCCTCTACATTCTTCAGGATTCCCATCATATTTATCCGGAAGAGGAATCCTGGGACTTAGTTGTACCTGAGACTGATTGTTAGGAATCGGAGGAGGTAATGCCTCAATCGGATTTGGATTGGGATTAGGATTGGGAGGTGCGGTAGCAACCAAATTTTGTAATAGAGCAGTAATTTGATCAAGTTTAGTGTCCAGAGACTGCAAGTGAGTGGCATGAGAACCCAAGAGCTGTCCCTGGTGAGCCACGGCCATAGATAATTCAGTGGGGTCCATTTTTATGGCCCGTTTGTAATGTCAGCCGCTCTGGAATCAATCCGGGATGTAACCCAACTGCTAGCGTGAATTGAAAGCACACGCTAGCACACTGAGAAATATCCAGGACGTGACCCACTCAGGAAGCAGATTAGAAGATAACAAAAATGAATATTGTTCCAGAATGCAGGAAAGCCACAAAGGATAAAACGTCCCTTTAAGTAGTACAAAGAACAAAAAGGAAATGCTCTTACTTTGAAACTTCTGAAAAAGGTCCTCTTTAGCAGGCTTGTAAAACAAAGGAAAAGTTCTCTTTTGCAGCTTGTAAAAGTATAATGTCCCTTTAAGCAGGTTTATAACAAACAGAAAGGCAAAGTTCTCTTTTGCAGCTTGTAAAAGTAAATGTCCCTTTTAAGCAGGTGTATAACAAACAGAAAGGCAAAGTTCTCTTTTGCAGCTTGTAAAAGTATAATGTCCCTTTAAGCAGGTTTATAACAAACAGAAAGGCAAAGTTCTCTTTTGCAGCTTGTAAAAGTAAATGTCCCTTTTAAGCAGGTGTATAACAAACAGAAAGGCAAAGTTCTCTTTTGCAGCTTGTAAAAGTAAATGTCCCTTTTAAGCAGGTCTTGTTTAACAAAGAATAGGTTTAAAGGTAAAGGCCAAAGCAAGGTCAGGCAGGCAGAAGTCGGCATCCAAATATCAGCAAAAGGTATAGGCAAAAGACAGGGTCAGGCAAGCAGAAGTCGGCATCCAAGTGTCAGCAAAAGGGTAATAGCTACAGGCAAGGTCAGGCAGGCAGAAGTCAATGTCCAAATATCAGCAAGTAGGGATTAGGCAAGAGGCTTGGTCAGGCAGGCAGAAGTCGGTACACAGAAGAATAAAACTGATATGGTACTCACAATCCAGGGAAACAAACAAACGGGCCCAGATTCAGATCTCCCGCCGAGATTTAAAGGGTAGGAGCGTAACCGTCATCAGAGGGGTGTGAGAGAAAGCGTCATGTTGCTAAGCAACATGACGTCAGAGACACAGAGGAGTTCCGGGAGCCGCGGCGACACGGCGATGAACGGAAGCGCTCATGACACAGATAATCCTTTCTCCAAACCCTCTTGAAGAAAGGATAGAATCCTAGGAATTTTTATCTTGCTCCATGGGAATCCTTTAGATTCACACCAACAGATATATTTTTTCCATATTTTATGGTAGATTTTTCTAGTTACGGGCTTTCTAGCCTGAACAAGAGTATCAATGACAGAATCTGAGAACCCTCGCTTTGATAAAATCAAGCGTTCAATCTCCAAGCAGTCAGTTGGAGTGAGGCCAGATTCGGATGTTCGAACGGACCTTGAACAAGAAGGTCCTGTCTCAGAGGTAGCTTCCATGGTGGAGCTGATGACATATTCACCAGGTCTGCATACCAAGTCCTGCGTGGCCACGCAGGAGCTATCAAGATCACCGATACCCTCTCCTGTTTGATCCTGGCTACCAGCCTGGGAATGAGAGGAAACGGTGGGAACACATAAGCTAGGTTGAAGGTCCAAGGTGCTACTAGTGCATCCACTAGAGCCGCCTTGGGATCCCTGGATCTGGACCCGTAGCAAAGAACCTTGAAGTTCTGGCGAGACGCCATCAGATCCATGTCTGGGATGCCCCATAATTGAGTTATTTGGGCAAAGATTTCCGGATGGAGTTCCCACTCCCCCGGATGAAATGTCTGACGACTCAGAAAATCCGCTTCCCAATTTTCCACTCC